>NC_051862.1:89592123-89892123 GCF_015732765.1 Culex quinquefasciatus | reverse complement strand
ACACCAACGGTTGATTGGCTGTGCTCTGTGTGTCGCAATTTTATTTCTCACCTTTCTAAAACCCTTCATCAATGCGTGCTTCACATTTTTTCATGGCGGTTCACACTTACAGTGCGTCGAACAATACAGAAATAAAACTGTTTAAAATTTAAATTTTTCATTAAAAAAAATCAGAACAACTCCTGTTTAAAAAAAAACTGCAAAATTGTAATTGATATTGAATGTAATAAGTAGTCCAATCACCAAACCATATCACAAACTGACGTTGACGACCGTTGTGATGGCTAGAAGACAAATTTGCCACCAATAAGTATGCTGCTGCTGCTGCCAAGCCAAGTCAGAAAGCATGCTTGGTTACATAATTCTGCAAAGAGTACAGTGACCTGGTGGTGGTGGCAGCCACAAGCAGCAGAACGAGCGTTCTGCTTTTCTACTTTTCTACCATGATTTTTTTTTTCTCTCTACTTTTGCAATAGAGCACTGCCCCCGTGTGCTGCTGTGTTGAGGTTTTGGTTCGCTGCTTTGATCGAGGTTTGTTGTTTGCTTGATAAATAAGCGTGGTTTTTTTTTTTTGTTAAAGCAGAACGCTTTTTTTATTTGTTCAAAATAATATGTTCAACACAAAATTCAATTGAGATGAATAAAAACAAACAACATATTCAAGAATTACAATTAGAACTTTTGGTTGTACTCAACTCCACCAACAATGTAATGACTCGATCACGGGCACCGACTTACCTTTTTACTTTTTCCTTTGGCGAGAACGGCTGCCCTCCCATTTGCCCAGAAATAAACATTGTATTTTTTGTACTAATAGAGACGCCTGGTACTGAATACAAATTAAAAAAATGCTTTAAAAATAATTTTCTCGAAAAATTATGCTTATCAAAGGTAAAAAAATGTACAACATTTTAAAATATTTCATATAATAAGACTTATTAACAAATTATTAGAACTTACTTGAGCCACCATGCGCCTCCTCCCATGGTACTTGAATCGAACATATTCTTAATCAGGAAGGTGAAACACAACTTTCTACGTATAAATCTCCCATCGGTATTCTAGATTTATACTATTTTGCTTCCTCCATAGCGTGCACAGTATAAAATGAGTAGCTTTTTAATGTTGATGAATTTGAAAATTAAATAATTGAGCAATTTTCCGAAATTTCGCACTTTTTCGAAATTTTTAATTTTATATGTTTTATGGGGATGAAACTTTGTTCATGCTTTCCCTTTGTCAAAAGCAACCATTTTGTATACCGTAAAACGGGGTGACTTTGATATCCGGGGTGACTTTGATAGCCGGGGTGACTTTGATAGCTTTGCGATGTTTCCGCAAAATGAAGAGTACAATTAAAATACGTAAGGAATGGTTTTGAAACATCGTCAGCTATGTGCTATCTTGTGACAACGACCATTTAGTACTTTCCGAGAAAATCGATTTTTAAAGTTTGATGATAAATATTTTCAAAACTATGAATGGTAGAGCCAATCTTTTTGAAGCAATCGGTTCGTATACTATCGCTTAACAATCGCTCCCAGTTTCAACTAATTTGGTTACACCAGTTAAAAGATACAGTAAATTATGTAATCATAATTCTGAAAAGCACGTGTCACAAGTGTGTTTCGAGAGTAAAATTGTACTACGTGTCACAAGTGTGCACAGAATTTCCATACAAACTAAAATAGACTTAAATCAATAGTTTAACCGACTTAATCAGTATATTTTCAAAAACAAAAGATTTGTGAAAAACAAGAAAAAATTTCTACATTTTCCAACACCATGTATGACGTGTCACAAGTGTGCACGATCATTTTGATGATAAATTGGTCTATGTCACAAGTGTGTATTGCGATATCCGGGAAACGGAAGCGAGTTTCCAAAATCGGGTTAAAGCATCTTGTAGTGTTTGTTAAGTATAATAAAACGACATCTTTAACTCATTTTCGACCAAAATGGTCTATGGCACAAGATAGCACACAGCTGACGACATACTGACCGTGGTAGAGAAGTGTTCAAAGTACCTCAAGAAGAACTTTTCATAAAATTTTGACAAGTTTAAAAAGTTAGTTAACTATAGTTATATATATAAAAATTTTAATTACAAGCCTAGGTTTCAACATTTGGATGAAAAAAGTGTTTTAAAATGCATTTTACAGGCGTTTGCTTTCCAATCATTAGTTTTGAAAATATCAAGGTATTGACGGAATTTTTTTTTTGCAAAAAAAAAATTTCATGAGACTGTACATTGGTATTTCATGGAAATTTAAAATGTTTTCAAAGGAGTTACAAAATGCTGGATATGATTATAAACGCGGGAAAATGCATTATAACTGGTTTTCAGTTGATTAGGGGTGGGCGTGGCTGAATGGTTACGCTGTTCGCTTTGTAAACGGAAGGTTCTGGGTTCGATTCCCATCTGCTCCTATCGAGACATTATGGAAAGAAGGAATAATTCTGAACACTTGAATATGAACGAAAAATTCATTAGCTCGCGGCGGGGTTCGATCCCCCGTCCTTTGGGTCAGCAGACAAAAATGCTAACCACCAGACCATCGAGGCTCAATTGTCTAGAAGGATTAAGAATGCTATAAGAATCCAAGAAACTTGATTGGAATCTGTGTGAACCTAAGAACAGGAAAATGCAATATTGAATGCAAGTTGAATTCAAGAACACTGGTTGCATAATTGTTAGGCGAATATTAAACTTTCAACACGACCAGAATTCACCACAAAAAGCTTGGTGAACCGAATTGGAAAGCTTCCAAAAATGAATCCAAGAACATACGGAGAATTTAGGACTATAAATAGATTTGACCGGCCGCATAACTTACCACGGTGAATCCTGGCTTCACACCCAGCTTACTAACACCCTCAAACCTCACGTGATACTTTGTCGAAGACGCAGCCGATTTAGCGGTCTTCATCACTCAAGTATCGGACTAAAATTCCTATCCACTTCCCCGTGTCTTACCACTGGTCGTGGCCGGCGCTGTGATTGGCTAGCATGATAGGGACATTTGAAAGTTGCGAAGTGGTGATGATTGGTTCCTACTCTTCATCTGTGGTCCACGGAGCAATTCTTGGAGGTCCTGGTCAATAACAGAGTAGCAACTACGGGTAGACACCAATGCTATGCTATGCTATGCTATAACTGGTTTTCAGTTGATTAAACTTTAATTTTCATTAAAATTTTGAAGTTTTTCGAAAAAATATTTTTTGCCCCCCCTGATTATTCAGGCCAACTTTGAAGCGGGGACGACATAAACTTTGAAAAATATTTGAAACGGCCTTATTCTTATAGAAAAGTTTTGTATTTTTTCATTAAAAATCTAACAAAACATTTTCAAATTATCACTAGTTGAAAACTGAAGACTAACTAGATGACAATGAAAAAAAAAACTAATTTTTCGCAAAATTTATGCTTTAACCCTTTTAGGCCTGACTGGCCTTAAATTTTAACAAGGTCCTTATAATCATTTACTCGTCATTGCCTTTAATTTTTGTCTTCCTTAAATTCAGGCTATTAAGGATTTAGATGCTTTTTTTTAAATATATTTTACAGAGGTGCTTTTACATCATGCCGAATTTTAAATCTGCAAAAAACAGAACATTTTTTATCTTCAAATGCCTATAACTTGAAAATGGTAAAAAAATTGTTAAGTCATTTTCGATTGCAAATTTGATTTCGCATCTAAAAATGATTTTTGAAATATATATTTTTTTAGCGCCATCTTTCACTAAAACGCAAAATATGGCATATCATAAAATAAAATAAAATGTCATCTTAAAGTGATAAAAATTCGAATAAAAAAATCGGGAATTTGATTTTTCCTAATACCGTTTTTTGGTACAAAACAAATGCTTTAGGCCGATGCAAAAATGTTTAAAGTTTATGTTACTCCACTATGACCAAACTTGAGGGGACAAGGGGGGCACAAAAAACCAGTCCAGTTTTTTGTCAAACGTTGGTTTTTGCGAAAAATGACATTTAGCTGATTAAATTTTTTTCGCGAAAAAAAAACTTTCTGAGGTCAAAATTTTAGAAAAAAAAAAATCAAAATAAGTTTAAACGAGTCCAAACATGCTAAATATAATTATGAACGCTGGGAAATGCATTAAAAATTGTTTTGAGCTGATTTTGACCGTATTGGCCTCATTCGATTCGTGTTGGGGTCCCATAAGTCCCTATTGAAATTTATAAGATTCAGTAAAGCACATCAAAAGTTATGCATAAAAACAGCTGCATATAAATTTCACAATTTGCAAAAAGGGTGGTTTTCGCATGGAAACCTGCCATACCGTCAGTGGGGGTGACATTGGGTCTGGGGGGTGAGATTGGGTCAAAGTGATTTTTTACGGATTTTACCATTTCTCAGGTTCATCTCAAAGAAACTGAATTCTGTTGAAAGGGTTTTGTAGGAGAAATCTTAAGATGACTTCGCTGAAAAAATCTCGTTCCTAGAACAAATCCTGTTATTTTGGCAGCAGTCTAAAGTTGGGGTACGTTTTTGGCCACAAATGACCTCTCGAAAAATCATTTTTCTAGTTAGAATTGCTCGAAAACTACCCAAATGTTTGAAAATCTCCACTTCAAACATTGTAGCATGTCAATACGATTCTATCGAACTAGAAACACTGTTGGATGACTTGTTTTTACCATATCGTTGTATTTGAGCATCATTTTAGTTTCATTTGACCCAATGTCACCCCCTCTAAGGGGTGAGATTGGGTAAATTTTCAAACAATTGGCATTTAAGGTAGTGTTAATCAAAATCCACCATAATTTGGGAAAATGTTAGTAAACTATCTAAGAACAAATCTACGCACCAACCACCTAAAGGAGGAATAAGTTAAAATTTTGAGCAAAAAAAAACTTCAAATTTGACTTTCAAACAAAAAAAAAACAAAAAATCTCATAGAAGTAGCGTGTTTTTTTCTTTTGTCACTTTTTGATAAGGTGCAACTGCTTCAAGGTACAGCAATACTTAAGTTACGAAGTATTTGAGAAACTAACTTCTCAAATTGCATTCTTGAGTGCCACTGGTTCCATATACACAAAAATGGCTTATATTAGCTCAGGAAAACATGTCTACAAATTTTCATTGAAATCGAAATGAATCGGATACTATCGATTCCCTAATTGGCATGGAGTTGTTCCATGATATTTAATTTTTCACAACGAACATTTATATTTTTTTAAATGGTCCTATAAACAAAAGTTTCAATTTTGGTTTTTTGAGTGTTTTTAGAATCGCCTTGAGTCAGGGGTATTCAAAAACACTCAAAAAGCAAAAAAAATGTATATAAGACCTTTAAAAAAAAAACTCCCGATAAGTTTTGATTAATGGTGTGTATTTGAGAACTACAGATTGATAAGTTTGAGAATCAATGGTAAATTGATAATAATAATCAATTAACACATAACACCGTCTAATATTTTGTATGAGTGACTTGTTGCATTTGGCTAGGGTCTAAAATAAAATTTAAGCTAACTCTAACATGTTTTGACAGGCCATAATCGGATCGCTCAAATACGATCGAATATGAAATCCGGGATCATCTGTTTACACGCACAAGCGAAAAGTATTAGTTCCTTCAAGTCTGCCCAAAACCCAACCGACTATACATTAGAGTGAGTTTGTTAGCATGTGTGTTCGCCCAACACTGTCATCGAAATCGAAAGTTTTCGGCATGGTCCATTCACAGTTCGCTATAGTGTCGTACGTGGTATCAACCCACACGTACCCCCAATAGATAGACCAACGACGAAGACTTTTTTTTCCTCTCCATTCGTCGTAAAATTGTTGTTGTTGCCTGGTTGCCTGCATTAGTAGTGCCGATGAGAGTAGTTTTGAGCCATTCACGACTTTTGCAGCTCCACGTGGGGACCATAGTTGCTGGCTGCTGGTGTTAGTGTTGGTTTAGTCTGCTGGTCGTCGTGGTCTTCGTGCTGAGCGGCTTAACGAAAGTGAGAGTGGGACAAAAATCAGTCAGCTGGAAACTGGGTCAAACTTTTTTCTTCTCTGTTTTTGTTTGATTTTCTTATGCGCTCGCTTCCTTCTTCTCCTCGCGGAATAGACTTAGCTGGGGTTGGATTCTGTACTATTTTCTTGTTTGGAATGGGTTTTAACAATTGAGGTTTAGTTTCGCTTTTTTTTTATATTTTGCAAATGATATTTAGCATCGAATACAAAATGTATATTCAAATTCTACTAAAAGTATTTTTCCACACTTTTAAGGGGATTACTCTCTAAATTAACTGCTCTTTAGCCTGCCTATTGGGCATACTTTTCTAGTATAACTTGGAAAAAAAGAGTTATTGCTATCGTAAAATCTGGTACAGACCTGAGATGTAGTTCTGATTAGTTGAAATACACTTCAAAAGATTTGTATTTTTAATGGCAAATTTGATAAATAAGAGTCTCACAACAGAATTGCGTACTTTATCAAACAGTAACATTAATGTAACACACAATTAAAATGGTTCAAATTTGCCTTTTCATCTTCGATTACAGGGCTGAATTGTATGAACCTAAATTTCGAATATGAGTCTAAATAAACGAAAAATTGAGCATTTCAGGCCAAATATAATGCTTTTTTCAATATCAGCTTCATAAGGGTGGATCACGAAAAGATGATCTTTAGGATGTGAATTAATTGAAACAACTCAGAAAGATTATTTTACAAAAATAGGATCTCTGAGTTTATTTTATATCGTAAATTCCTCTTCCTAACTCATGCCAAAGCCGCTGATTTATTGAAAATTTATCGATTACATAACAGCTGTGCCTCATCTTCGCCGTACGCCTGGCTAAATTCGGAGTCGTGTATCTTCTTCATGTCGTGAATCCATTCGGCGTGCCTTTTGAGGCTGAGCTAGCTTATTTTGGCCCCAACGAATGGCCTACGAAGACGCCCGCTGGAGATGAGTGATCTGATCATACCCCCTTTTTGAGCCTGATATGCCGGTTTTGGGGCGAGAGACTGTGGGGATTTTCTGGTTTTAGCGATTTATGGCTTTGTCTTAGGGTGATTGTAAAACGTTGGTCATATGTAAAATTATAATATATATAAAAAAACATAATATACATAGTTTCTCCGGAATAAATTTAGTTTTAACCCTCTCTGCCCAAATTTTTTTCTTGAAAATTTTTATTTTTACGTGCTCTGGAGCTCATTTTGAACAACTTTTGTTCTACGAAAAATTTTACTTCTCTTGTTTTATATTTTTCTTGTTTCATTTTTAGTATTTAAATTTGCATTTATCCTGGTTAGTTTATGTTTGTTTCTGATAGTATCTAGTTTTTTCATGTTTGTACAATCGCTTTTTCCATTTTTGCTTGTTTTTCACATTTTTTACTAAAGAACGATACCATTATGATTTAAATTGTAAAGAAATGCATAGAGGCATAGTCTGGTACACTACAAAAATTACTGCATGCTTATTTTCACATAATATAGGGAAAATGTTAGTAAGAAACATAGCCAAAGTTAACCCCAGAAAAAATGCCATTTTCAAAAACATTGGCAAAGTCACGTAAAACAAGTCACACGTTCAACTTTACAATTTTCTGAAATTTTAAGAGTTCTTCCTTCCAATGCAATAATTTGGTTCAATGAAAATTGTTTATTTTTCAGAGCTTTAATAGTGATCGTTAAAATATTCCAGAAAAGTACGATTTTCTTAAAAATTCATACTCCCATACCGAAGATGTTATTCCGGTTTGGTACAAAATATCAACGAAAGATCAAATCTTTCGATAAAAAAAAGTTTTAGCAATATAAATTATTGACATTCAGTTTAATTGAAAGTTTTTCTTCTTTATTTTTTAAATAGTTCAGTTTAGATGAGTCATATAATTTCCAGAGTTATGTAAACTTTTATACTAATTAATTATAGTCCAGACACAATTATCCTGAGTTTCGATTATCTAAAGTTTGATTATCCGAGTGTTTGTATGGGACTACGGATAATCGAATCATGATATTGAACTTCTTTCTATTCCTTATTTCTGAGCAATTCCAGCCCAAAACAAGAATTTTTATGTACTTTTTTCTCGACCCTCTCCGATTTCAATGAAACTTTATAGACATGCTATCCTACGCTTATATAAGCCAGTGTATATGTAGCCAGTTTCACTCGATAATGACAATTGAGAAGGGCGTAAGTGTTTTCAATATTTTTGTATTTCGTAATTTAAATATTGCTGTATCTCGAAGCCGTTGCATCGTATCGAAAAGTGGTCAAAGACAAACTTGTAGGAAATTTGACGGGCTTTAGAAAAAAAATACACTGAAAGAAAAAAACACTCCACTTTTATAAGATTTTTTGATTTTTAAGTTTAAAAGTCAAATTTGAAGGTGAGCCCACGATTTTTTTTCGTTCAAAATTTTTGTGATAATATCCTAAGATGTAACAAGAAGACTCACGAAAATTGCAGGATGGAGAAACTCACCTAAAAAAAATACAAAAATCTTGTACCGAAACTGTTTTTTTTTTTTCAAAAGTGCTCTAAACATCAAACATTTTAAAAACCGAACACGAGAGTCGATTCTCCAGATAATTTTACATAAAAGTCTCATTGTCCTACCCAGTCACGACGTTCTAGCAGGATTCTAGCAGAGTTCTTACAGCGCTGGATATTTTTACAGCATTCTAGCAGTAATGTTCTACCGTTCTAGCAGGATTCTGGCAGAACCAGCTCTGCTAGAATATTTTGCGATTGGGTAAGTCCCATCCTTGTGAAGTTACAGCGATTTCAAAATCAAAAATGTTGAATAAAATGTTTTTTATATGGTTTTTGACAATTTTTATATGGCAGAAAGTAAGTCTCGAAAATATTTTTACCGGAAAGCTTATCCAATTTCCCATAAATTTGTCTTGGACCACTTTTTTTTTCATAAAATTATTTTTATTATGTCCTTTTCGGTGCTGGGACCTGGTTAGGACCGAGTCGGCTTTTGTAATTACATTTGACTCAATAATTACAGAGGATCTTGTGTGTAAATGTTAGTGGGAGGGGAGCATCTTGGACCACTTTTCAAAATAACTCGTTTTTTATGATGAAAATCATATTTTGGTATTTCTGTGGTCTTCCACATACATGATTTTGGTATGATTTCATGGTATTTTACCATCTATTACTGGGCAACCAAGGGCACATTATGGTCGCTGGTATTTGCACAAATAATACCATTTTTAGTGCAACAGTTGCAGTTAGTAAAAAAACGGAAATGGTCCATATGCAACAGCCAAATCTACTCACATGATGATTCCATGTTGCTCTTAGTGATATTCTTCACCACATCGAGTGCATTTGTCATTGATGAACGGCCTGTGCTTGAAGTTCTTGAAGCTTCTGAAAAATAACAAGATTGAAAAATAATTATTATTAAAATGAAAATGAATTGAAATTCACCAAAATTCAATAATCTGTCGATTAACTCGTTTTTCAAAATATTTGGTTATCCCGACTTAGATAAATATCAACGTTTTTGAAAAAAATATTGGTGGGTATATCACACAAATGTTTTAAATCATCTTTAACATTTTTGGGTTCCAAGTCATTTTAGCGTAAAATTAATTATCTCGTCAAAATTTAAAAAAAATCCCATAGTTTCAGAGAAAATTGATGAAACCTTTCAATACCAAAATAATACCAAAATGTGGCATCCTGACTTAGAAAATTTTCCACAATTTCAAGTCATTTCTGTAGGGGGTATATCAAAAATGTTTAAAATCAAGTTTGAAGTTTCCGGTTTTCAATAAAAGCATTCGCTTTGAGACATCATTTTAGCGCAAAATTAATTATTTTGTCAAAATTGGTCAAAATTTTCCCATAGTTTCAGAGAAATTTGATAAAATACTGTAATACCAAAAGAATACCAACATGTGGTGTCCAACCATTGACAAATTCGGCAATTTTGCAATATCAAAACAATACCTTAAATTGGTATGATACCACATTTTGCTCTTGCATATTCCTAAAGAATTTTTTAAAGGGTCCAGGAATACCAAAATTTGGTATTAATACCAGAGAAAGGTATTATTATGCATTTCCCTTGTTATTTACCCATGCTTGGGACAGCAATATTTAAATTACGAAATACAAAAATATTTAAAATACTTACGCCCATCTCAAATGTCATTATCGAGTGAAACTGGCTTCATATACACAAAAATGGCTTATGTAAGCGTAGGATAACATGTCTACAAAGTTTCATTGAAATCGGAGAGCGTTGGGTACAACCGATTCCCTATTTGACATGGAATTGCTCTTCTTTGTTTTCTAACTTTTAACGCCAAATTCGAGTTCTGTGACCCCATTTTAGTCAAATTTGAATTGCTGCGATTTATGATTAATTAATTTAATTTATGCTTATGAGCAGTTCTCTAGGATTTCGGTCATTCGATTTTTTTTGTATTTTTTAATCCGGCTGAAACTTTTTTGGTGCCTTCGGTATGCCCAAAGAAGCCATTTTGCATCATTAGTTTATCCATATAATTTTCCATACAAATTTGGCAGCTGTCCATACAAAAATGATATGTGAAAATTCAAAATCTGTATCTTTTGAAGGAATTTTTGATCGATTTGGTGTCTTCGGCAAAGTTGTAGGTATGGATACGGACTACACTGGAAAAATAATACACGGTAAAAAAATTTGGTGATTTTTATTTAACTTTTATCACTAAAACTTGATTTGCAAAAAACACTATTTTTATTTTTTTATTTTTGATATGTTTTAGAGGACATAAAATGCCAACTTTTCAGAAATTTCAGGTTGTGCAAAAATCATTGACCGAGTTATGAATTTTTAATCAATACTGATTTTTCAAAAATCGAAATTTTGGTCGCAAAATTTTCAACTTCATTTTTGATGTAAAATTGAATTTGCAATCAAAAGTTCTTTAGTGAAATTTTGATAAAGTGCACCGTTTTCAAGTTATAGCCATTTTTATGTAACTTTTTCAAAATAGTCGCAGTTTTCATTTTTAAAATTAGTGCACATGTTTGCCCACTTTTGAAAAAATATTTTGAAGAGCTGAGAAAATTCTCTATATTTTGCTTCTTCGACTTTGTTGATACGACCTTTAGTTGCTGAGATATTGCAATGCAAAGGTTTAAAAACAGGAAAATTGATGTTTTCTAAGTCTCACCCAAACAGCCCATCATTTTTCAATGTCGATATCTCAGCAACTAATGGTCCGATTTTCAATGTCAATATATGAAACATTTGTGAAATTTTCCGATCTTTTCGAAAACAATATTTTTAAAATTTTCAAATCAAGACTAACATTTTAAAAGGGCGTAATATTGAATGTTTGGCCTTTTTGAAAAGTTAGTCTTGATTTGAAAATTTTAAAAATATTGTTTTCGAAAAGATCGAAAAATTTCACAAATGTTTCATATTTTAACATTGAAAATCGGACCATTAGTTGCTGAGATATCGACATTGAAAATGGTGGGCTGTTTGGGTGAGACTTAGAAAACATCAATTTTCCTGTTTTTAAACCTTTGCATTGCAATATCTCAGCAACTAAAGGTCGTATCAACAAAGTCAAAAGAAGCAAAATATAGAGAATTTTCTCAGCTTTTCAAAAATATTTTTTTCAAAAGTGGGCAAACATGTGCACTAATTTTAAAAAATGAAAAACTGCGACTATTTTGAAAAAAGTTACATAAAAATGGCTATAACTTGAAAACGGTGCACTTTATCAAAATTTCACTAAAGTACTTTTTGATTGCAAATTCAATTTTACATCAAAAAATGAAGTTGAATTTTTTTTTGCGACCAATATTTCAATTTTTCTAAAAAATCAGTATTGATTAAAAAATTCATAACTCAGTCAATGATTTTTTGCACAACCTGGAAATTTCTGAAAAGTTGGCATTTTATGTCCTCTAAAACATATCAAAAAAAAAAATAGTGTTTTTTTTGCAAATCAAGTTTTAGTGATAAAAAGTTAAATAAAAAAAATCACCAATTTTGTTTACAGTGTATCATTTTTGTTCAGTGTAGTCTGTATCCATACCTACAACTTTGCCGAAGACATCAAATCGATCAAAAATTCCTTCAAAAGATACAGATTTTTGAATTTTCACATATCATTTTTGTATGGACAGCTGCCAAATTTGTATGGAAAGTTATATGGACAAACTAATGATGCAAAATGGCTTCTTTGGGCATACCGAAGGCACCAAAAAAGTTTCAGCCGGATTAAAAAATACAAAAATTAAAATCAAAGAAAAAAGACCGATTCCGTGGAGAACGCTCTTATGCAGCAATTCCCTTTTAAATGAGCATAAACTAAAGAAAAAGTTCTACGATCGGGCTCAAAACTTTTCTGGAGGTTCCATGGTCAAAATAATTAGACCCATATTTTTTGTTTGGCCATTAGGGTGACCTACACCGTCTTAGGGTGGTTCCGATAATTTCCATTTTCGTAATTTGCAACTTTGGTCCAGTAAAAAGGGCAAGATGCATGCCAAACTTAATGAATTTTAAAAACCAATGCATAAGAAGCATTTTCAAGACCAATTGAACAACATGGGAATTTTTTTGAAATTAGAGCAAAAAAATATTTTTTTTAATTTGAAAACCCTTCTTATGCATTCATTTAGAAAAATCATGAAGTTTGACATATATCTTGCACTTTTTAATGGACCAAAGTGGCCAATTCTTCCCCAGAGGCACCTGGAGCCGGTCACAGTTGGTCTATCTTTTCTTGGGGGATCTTTATACGTCATATGGACATTGTTCGTTGATATTTGGCCACAGTGGATTTTTTTTAATCGTTGGAATAAAAGTAGCATCGCCCCTAAGACCTGCACTTGATTCAGATTATGAAATTAGAAACATTCTGTATGTTCCAAGATCACCCAAAAAACTTTATTTTGTGCTTTAAATAGTGCCACACTCCATTCAACTTGGTGGCGCTCGCTCGTGGTTCACTTCTTTTTGTCGGTTTCTGTGTCAAACCTGAAGAAAACTGAAAACAAGATAACAACAGCAGCACCAGTGGCAATAACAGTTTAGAGGAGAAGACCCAGACCTACACAAGCAGCACAAATCAGCTGATCAGGGCGGCCGACTCGGCATGACCGCGGCTCCGTGGGCTCCGAATCGGTTGGGTGCTTTTTCAGGCTTCTTTCGTGTGCATTGGGGGGGAAATTGGGTAAAATAAGGTTATCTATTCTGATAAACTCGCTGAATTTGGCTAAACAGTATTTTCATTCTGTTGATTTCAGGGATTTTCTAAAATCTGTGTGGGAAATTCTTGTAATGTTTAAAGTCCATTTGAGCCCACACTCCCCTTTCACGCCAGCCTGCTACGATACGGTCTCTTTGAGCTGGATGAGGTAATACTCATCTCCATTGGATTGGCCGGGTGGAAAGTGAAAAGCCCCGTAGCCTACTGCGCGGTGGGAACTTTTCCTCGGCCCACGATTATCTAATAAAAACAAACCGATTAGCCTAAATTTGGCCCCGCGAGGTTCTACCGAGCTGCGGTCGAGTCGAGTCACCTCTTTTTCGAAATCCACGACCAAAATTCTACGAAGCTTCGCGTCGAAAGATGCTTGCTCCACAGTTTCCCAGACCTATATTTTTGCGATCTTATTGACTGAGTCGGCATAGTCACTTTGTCCACGACTTGGGTTCTTGTACCCAACGCTCGTGCTTTTTTTTATTGCTTTTGCACTTTTACTGGAATGTACCTAGTAGAAGGAAAAAAAATCGACGTGAACGATCTAGCTAAAGTTGGTCGGGGCATCGGGTTTCGATACGAACCTCCGGGGTTCGTGTTTCAGAGGTTTCGATTCTGGTCCTGCCGCTCTGTAAGTGCCCTCGGGGGCATTGTTTGGCTGGGTCTCTGCTAGTTGGCTTAGGGTAGAGTAGTCATCAATGAGACACGGGGAACAATGATAAAATGGCTCTCACAAGTCGTAGTTTCAACCAATCAGGCTCATATTTGGGGGAAAGGTGTGTCTACTGGATACACGTCTGTCATATTAGTGGCTTTGGTTATGGACGCTCCCTTGAAAAGTTATTCATAAATGTTTGATTCTGGGGCGTCAAAGTAAATTGTGGACAAAAAATACTTTTTCGCTCGTAGGCTGCCATTTACACCAAAACTAATATTTCTTCAAATTTCTTTCGACGTTCTATAGGGATTAAGTTGGGCTACAATGTCCTTTCATTAGATTTGGCCAAAATTTAGAATATACCCAGAATCCAGGCCTGTCTCATTGTTCCCCACTCATTTCAGCCCATGGGTAATAATGAGACACTTTGATTTTTCTTCAATAAACTTTTCAACATCGATGGAAATCTTTCAAAACATGATTTAAAAGTGATTTTTGGCATATTTATAGAGTTTAAACTTCATTTAACCAAAAATACAAAGTTATTTGGTATTAATATATGGATTTCACAAAATTTAAATACTTTTTAGTGTAACTTTTGTTATTAAAAGTTTCATGTTGGCAAAATTGCTCTAAAATGTTCAAGGCAAGTCACCTGCAATGGAACAATACAAAAACATGATGTTTTGCTAGAAAAATGTTGATTTTCGTAGAGTGTCTCATTGTTCCCCAGCTGTCTCATTGTTCCTGCCTAGTGCGTCTACAATGAGACAGTTGAATAACTCTGGCTGTAGATGTCGGATCGATCTCATATTTTTGTCAATGTTAGAACACATTAAAAGAATGATAATGCAACTAAAAGCTCATTAAAACATGCTGATGAAAAAATTAGAAAAATCGTTGAAAGTTGAAAACCAAAAGTGTCTCATTGATGACTACCCTACCCTACTGGTGGAACGTTTGTTGGTTAGAATGGTTTTTTGAGATCGATGACCGGTGATGGCACGGTACTCAATTTGTTGAGGTAGAATACACTTTGCAAGGATTGTAAATATTAAAAAAAAATCTTCCAGTTCTAACAAAATCTTTCATTAAAACATATCAAATATGCTAACCTAAATTATTTAAAATTAGTAAAGAACATTTATTTCTGCTTCAATCTGTGATCGCTTTTTAAATTATGTTTATTATAAAAGGTATTAAATTTTATTAAGCATTTAGAATTCATGTTGAGAGTTAAAACCTTTACATGAAATTGGTGATTTTTAGAAGAACTTATCACTAAAAGATGTTTTGAGTTTATAAGAATTTAAAACACTTGGATTAAGCCATAGATTTGTGCAACTAAACTGAACAAATCGGTTACATGATAATCGAAAAATAGTACAACATACCAAACTAACGCAAGGTGCGTGCCATTGAGACCCCCTTAAAGGTAATTTGAACAACAGCATATGCTACTCAGCCCAAAAAACCCATTGCCTTCATGTTGGGACCTCTTAATTCGAAGCATTCTCAAATTATGCACTATTTTCGAGATTAACAGCCCTCTGCTCTGCTCGGTCGTAACCGGGAGCAGTTAATTAAATTTAGCGTGGACCAAACGGCGGAGTACACGCGAAGTGCGACTGCAAAATGGAGCCCAGAATTGAGCATTATTATGGTGATTATGATTGTTGTTATACGTTTTGTAGAGCGCGGCGGCCATTATTATATAACGCCTCGTACTAACGCTCTTACATGCCCCTTGAAGCGCGAGCCAGCGAGCGAGCGCGCGCACCCAACAGACGTAAAATTGAAGAAAATTGGATGAAAAACGAAGCAAAGTGCACTCTGCTGTGGCCAAAGACAAGAGAAAAATGGCGCCCCTAGTCCCCCCCCCCCTTCTCCACCTCAACCATTTAAAACTATATGGGCAATATGGGCCTGTTGCCAACCCAACCAGCTGCCGCGCGAACCCCTCTGTTTAGGACCCTAAACTATGGTACAGTTGAACTCCGATAAAGCCATTCCTATTGTTTATGTTGGATGACAATTTTCTTTTAATGCTCTTTCCTAAAAACGTGTAAAAATACAGATTTTGGGATTTTATTTAGAAAAGTGATCGTAGATTTTATTTGGTTTTAACATGTTTTGAGGATCGAAAATTCTCAATTTTTTATCCAACCAAGTTCAAAAAAATTGAAATGCTACTCATTTTTATTGTGACCTCAGGGGTTTCTGCCTTGAGTCAGGGGTACCTGAAAACACTCAAAAGACAAAAATTCTAGAGTACCTATTCGAAACAACCAATCTGCCATGGGTTTCCTATGAAGAGAAAGTAAGCGAGAATTATAATTTTGTTTATTGGACCTTTTCAAAAAACAACTCTAGATTTGTAGGTTGGTCTTCAACGTTTCTGAATCAAATTTAGATGAATTTTCCTGAATTTTCGAAAAAAAATCGAAAATGGCGCAATTTATTAAAAATGTTAAGTACTTTTGATTGCTATTTTGATTTTTCATTTAAAAATGTTGTTAAACAAAATTTTAACTTGGCTGTAAAATTCTGGTCTGTATTTCGCTATAAAGTTGCGAGTTCTTCTCTTAAAATACAAAAAAAAATGATGTATCGATTATAATTTTTTTGTGTAAAATAAATTCAATTTAAAATTAGGCAAAATTTGTATTTCCGTGTATCTACTTTATTCTGAATTTCTGGAATTGCTTCGGGATAAAATCTGGGAGAATTGCTTATATCGCAAATATCCATTCGGTCAGTGCAGGTTATAAAAGGTCTAGAGCAGCCATTCTCAACCTTCTTCTAGGCTGGTACCCCCTACCGTGTAAATCAAGTAGGCTCGGTACCCCCGTTGAGAATCGCTGGTCTAGAGGGTACGTGTGACATACAAATTTGCAGAATTTTCAAATCCATTATCACGTCTGCTAACGGTATTTGTTTTTTTACGCTTAATTTTATTTTATTTCTTGAAGAAAAAAATCAATCTTTTTTTGGCACCGCCCTCTTTTTTGACGATTTTTAAGAAAACTTTTTTAACTTTCCAACTATTAGACCAAAAGTCTTTCTTCAGGTTGCATTTTAACGGAAATTGTCCAAGAAATTAATAAAAAATAAATTTAACCCTCAAATGCCTCCCAATAACCGGGTCCGGTGGCGCAGTGGTTAGCGTGGTAGCCTCTGAACCCCAGTATGGCCTGGGTTCAATACCAGACGGACCCGGTGGCATTTTTCGAGACGAGATTTGCCTGACCACGCCTTCTATCGGATGGGGAAGTAAAACGTCGGTCCATTTGCGTAAAAGAGGTTTTGGGTGACTCACCACACATAACCTTCGGACGCCTAGAAATGAGCAGAAACTTGCAACAGAGACCACAAAAGACCCGGGGGTCGTTAAAGTGGATTACTTTGCTTTGCTTTGCCTCCCAATAATGTTTATTTGCAGTTCATGTTATCAAACGTGATTTTGACCCATTCCCTTTTTTTATTTGATCACCATCGTGTCCCCCGGACAATTTTACATAAGAATCATTGAATATCTCAAACTAATCCAAACCATTATTGGCGAGAAACAGCCTGATTGCGCCTGATACCAGTTCATTGTATTGCAAACCCCTGAAAGTAGGCCTGGAGCGCAAGCGTATGTCTCGTGCTTATTTTTGTATAGGAAATCCAAAGATTTTATTTTGGGAGGCCTATTTCTTGCCAATGGTTTGGTTTGAGATATTCAATGATTCTTATGTAAAATTGTGATGGTGATCAAATAAAAAATTGGGGAATGGGTCAAAATCACGTTTTATAACATAAACTGCAAAAAAACATTAGTGGGAGGCATTTGAGGGAAGAAAGTCTTTTGGTCTAGTAGTTGAAAGTTCCGAGTAAAAAATAGTTTTCTAGAAAATCGTCAAAAAAGAGGGCGCTGCCAGCAATAAAAGGATGGTTCAATCGGCATCAAACTTGGGAGAAGTTAACAATCGGCACCAAACTTAGAAATTCGATTGATGAACGTTATCTCCAAGTTTGGTCAAAATCGACGGAAGTCGAGTCCGAAAGTGTACTCAGTTGACTTGGAATGACCCAAAGCATTTTCAACTGAAATCAAGTGATAAATAGCTCAATAGGAAGTGATCAAACAAGTTTCTATCAACAGTTTTACAAAATAAGTTGCTTGAATAGTAAAAATCAGCAAATTTTATGGAGTTAGGAGTGCTTAACCTGCCAAACATACGAGAATTTCCCCTAGTATGTTATCAAATACAATTTTAGTTTTTGTGGATTAAATTTTTAAAATGAGCTAATCAAATCAATTTCTCGTGTTTGTTTATTTTAAAAATTTCAGTCAAACCTCCCCCTTAAACTGTTTGTTCTGGGCAATTCCCTATCGTGCACGAATTTTCAAAGAATTTCTGAGTGAAGCATTTTTCCAAAAGCAAACCGTAAACCTTTCTTTTGTAAGTAAGGCAAAAAGATGTACAATCGATTGTAAACTATTTGTAATACTTTGAATGAAGTAAAGCAATTTTTGTATTCATTTAAACATAATATACAGCTATCAAAACACTATAAAATGTCAAAGGATTTATGAAAATATCTGTGATCTATGGTTCCGAAATTTAAAATTTGTTAAAATCCCAATAATGTCCTAGTTGATTAAAAAACTGCATAAAAAGATATACTTTATATTTAAAAATCATTCTAAATAGTTTTCAATCAATTGTACACATTTGTGAGACTTTTTGTTTCAACATTTTGATTTTTTTTTTGCCCATCCCACGGACGACGATGGTAGATTGTAAACATTATTTTTATCGAATTTTCTGTTAAACAATACTATGAAACTTTTCATTTTGTTCAAACCAGTTCAGCTGGGGTTTGACTGTACCCATACACCGCACCACCCGCCCCCGACTCACCTGACAGGCCAATCAGTTAACCGCGGCTCGGGCGAAGAAAATTACGAGCAAAACAAAAAATATTAATTGTTGCTGTGCTCCACGAGACTCGCCGATAGTTAGACTTGGACCCAAGCCCCCTCCCGCATGTGTGAGTGAAAGAGAGAAAAAAACACACCGAAACTAATTAGCATTTTGACCTAATTTTGCCGTTTTTTGCTTTGATTCTTCTCCTTCTTCTTCTTTCTGTTTTGTTCGGCTGGTTTTTCACTTTTCTTTTCTTCTCTGTTATTATTCAATTTTTTCTCATAATGTAACTAATTTTTCTGCTGACTGATTTTTAATCACTTTTGGCATGAGCTTGACTGTTTCTTTTTCTCTCTCTCTCTCTCTTTCAGTGGGTTTTGGCGGGGTGTTACGTGATGCTTGTTAATGAACTGAATTCGGGCGCCCGAGATGCTTGAACGAGAAACCGATTGACACAGATTGGAAGACGATGGTGGAGCCTGGCCACTCTGATTGGCCACCAACCGGCATAGAGGCTTCTGACCGTGCTGCGTAGATAATGTGATGGCTTTGGCGATGGAACGATGGACCGATTGATACGGGGGCATCAACCGCGACCAAGGTTACAGGTGGATTTTTGGAGATTTACTGAACAGAAGCAAAAATGCTTGGCTCAAATAATGTTGTTTTTATTTCTTTGTAAAATGAAGTTTTGTCATTATAAACATTAATACAGCAATTCCCCACGAAAAAAGCATGATTCGAAAAAAAAGTTCTCCGATCGAGCTCAAAATTTTTCTGGGGGATCCTTGGCCGAAAAAATTAGACCCGTATTTTTTTGTTTGGCCATTAGGGGGACCTACGCCGTGTTAGGGTGGTTCAAAAAATGGCAATTTTCGTCGATTTTTGCAAAAATTACTTTTTTCAAAAAATCATATCTCCGCGCCATTTTATCCGATTTTATCTGTCTTAGACGCAAAAGAAAGATGATTAGTTTGGCTGTTTGGGAAAAATAGTATGTAGTTTCAAAAATCTAGCTTAACATTTGAAAAGGTCGTATGAAAACTTAAAATGCTGTTTTAAAGGTCTCGGGACCAAAGAGCCTATGTCTGAAAATATTTTTATCGGATTCCTCGGAAAATTTCACATGACATATCAAAAAATGGTGAAGTTATGTTTTCGATACTCTGAGATACGATTTTTTGAAAATAAAAACTGGGTTTTTCGACGCGCCACGCGCAAAAATCAGAAAACGACGAAAACGGGAAAAAATCGACTTTTTTCACTAAAATTGCGATAACTTTCAAATTTTCAGCGATGACCTATAGACGTTATGGTACCAAAAGTTGCGTCTTTCAATTACAAACATTTTGGTACCCTAACATGTATAGGTCATCGCTGAAATTTTAAAATTATCGCAGTTTTAGTGAAAAAAGTCGATTTTTTGCCGTTTTCGTCATTTTCCCATTTTTGCGCGTGGCGCGTCGAAAAACCCAGTTTTTATTTTCAAAAATCGTATCTCAGAGTATCGAAAACATAACTTCACCATGTTATGTGAAATCCGAAATAAAAATATTTTCAGACATAGGCTCTTTGGTCCCGAGACCTTCAAAACAGCATTTTATGTTTTCATACAACCTTTTCAAATGTTAAGCTAGATTTTTGAAACTACTTACTATTTTTTCCAAATAGCCAAACTAATAACCTTTCTTTTGCGTCTAGGACAGCTAAAATCGGATGAAATGGCGCGGAGATATGATTTTTTGAAAAAAGTGGTTTTTGCGAAAATTGACGGAAATTGCCATTTTTCGAACCACCCTAACACGGCGTAGGTCACCCTAATGGCCAAACAAAAAAATACGGGTCTAATTATTTCGGCCAAGGATCCCCCAGAAAAATTTTGAGCTCGATCGGAGAACTTTTTTTTCGAATCATGCTGTTTTCGTGGGGAATTGCTAAATATAAAATTTTGGTCCGAATAACAAATTTAAATTCTAAAAATTGCTTAAACCTACACAGAAAAAAAATGATGGTAATATTCATCAGGAAATGTTGACAGATTTTGTGGCAAAAAAATGATTACCCCAGAAAATAATGAATTTTCATCAGTTTTTGATGAATATTCATCAGGTTCACATTTTTACACATTTTTTATGTAATATTATCCAAAAAAAAGAGGTAATATTCAACATACCAAATTTTCAACATTCCAAAATTCAACTTTTTTTTCTGTGTATAAGGCAAATTGTCGTGTGATACAAAAGAGTGGTTTATAGATTAATTTCGGTGATTTAATTCAACCTATTTAACCAATAAAGTTAAAGGTTTTCAGATTTTCAAAACTGAGATAGGATAGAATAGGATTTTCTTCACATTTGGTCAAATGTCGATATTATAAATGTCTCCATAGTAATTTCATACTCATCCCAGAACAGCTGTGGGAAAGAAATACTACGTTCTGCACCGGAAAGAAGGGCCGGCCAGCAGCAAAAACCACTCTCTTCAATCCTACTAAACCACTTTTTTTGCGTTGCCAGATTCACACACATGTGTCGATCTAGTTCTACTAGCCAAAGTCGGTCACATCCGTCGTCCGCCACTCAAACGACGTCCACCGTATCCGAAAACCAGATCTCCGTCCGTCGAGAAACTTCAGATGAATGGCCTGGCCTGGTCCAGTAAATCATGTCACACACCAGATTATTACGGAGGGGGGTTCCAGTTAGTCAGTCAGTCAACTTCAGCCAAAAGGTGAATCTCGCGAAAAAAAAACCCAACAACTCGCGAAAAGCCAAAGCCAAAGGTAGAGGAGGACAAACAGAGAAAGAGCAAAAGCAAAAATGTAAACAAAGATTATGCAATGTTTGTGCTCATTTCTAGCCCATCAAGCCGAGATGTAAAAGAAACGACGTCGGTCGTGGAAAATCAGTTGCCTCGGTTCGTGATTTGCGCCTCGTTTGATCTTTGCCTTCTTTTCGGTGGAGAAGGGATCCATTTTTTTTTGAATAGAATGAAACCATAACCAAATTAAAATATAAAATTTATTGAAACAATAAATATTCTGATCTTAATTTTCTATAACAAGTTTCAAAAGCAAGAGAAAATAACGAGAAAACAATGTTTGAATATATAAGTGCAAGTCTGTTTTTCTTGTTTGGGTCTTTGAGCTTAAATATGACTAACAAATTCTATACAGTAGTTTGGAATTTTTATTTGCAAGATGAGTTGCAAAATGGCGGTGATAAAATGATTAGAAAATAAATTGATAAAAAAGGCACGTAATCAATGCTGTAAAAATTTGGAAAGAAAAGAACAAAATTTTTATCAAAAATGTATAATAAACTTTCGAAAACTAATACTTCATAGAATCAAGAATTGTATTCCGAAAAATTACAAGAAAGACTAAAAAAATATGAAGGAGAAAAAAATTAAGGGATTACATACATGTAAATGGGCAAAAATGACAGAGGTTGGTATGAGCAAACATTTAAACTTTTTCAAAATCTATTTTCAGGGCATTAAAATATACAGTTTTATCTATTGTCAAAACAAATTTGAAGACTATTGGTTGTATAGTTACCGAGATATAGCTATTTGAAGTTAGCTAATTCTAAAAACGGGTGCCACGATATCTCAACACTGCTTTGACCAAATCAGCTCAAAATTTTGGTGAAGACTCATTAAACCGGTCCTGTGTGCATGACGAAGGCCGATCTTCAAAAAGTTTATTTAAAAAAAGATAAAAATATTTGTGATGTTTTTCATATAAAAAATCGTCAGTTTTGGATTTTTGTATTTTTTAGAAAAGCAAAATTTCAAAATCGGGCTTCGTCATGCAAACGGGATATATCTTTAGCGTTTTCACCCCAAATTTCAGCCAATTTGGCCCATCCAATCTCGAGATATCGTGGCCCCCGTAAATCAGCTCGGTGTTTAGAGAAAAACGTTCACAAAGTTTGACAGTTCGCTTTGCGCATGGCAAAATTTTGCACTTAAATCGTCTCTAACTCAGTTCAGTCACGAAATATCTTCATGAAACTTTCAGGAGTGATTGAAAATCATCTTTTTGGTGGATTCATTGAATACAGAAATTACCAAATTTTTGATTTTCTACATGTATCTAACCCCTTAAGAAACGTCACATAAAAAATCTTTAACGCAATTCTGTATGTATTAATTTAGTATTAACTGTTCCAAAAAAAAGTTCACTAATAGTAGTATAAGAGTTTTTATGTTTTTATTTTATATAAGTTGCAACAAGTTCTTGTTACCTACACGGAGAAAAAAGGGTTCCCAAAATCGTGAACAAGCGTTCATGAAAATGGGAACCACGAACAAAGTGTTCAAATTTCATGGTACGTTTTTCAAAATCGTACCATGGGATTTGAACACTTTGTTCGAGGTTCCCATTTTCATGAACGCTTGCTCACGATTTTTTTTCTCCGTGTACACGGATAGAAATCCTGTAAGCTAATCCGGTCGAATGTTGAATTTTGAAACAATAAAACAGAGAGTTACCGGATTAGCTTGCAGGATTTATATCCGTACAGAAGGTCTTAAAATTGTCCTAATATTTTGACGATTTATTGTTTGACAAAATAAAACTTTCAAGAAAATTAATAATTTTAAGAAATGGCAACATTGTACAAACTCGATTATCCGAGGCTTCGATTTTTTTTTGTCTTATTTTAGAAGTCGAGCTAAACTACTCTAAAATGATTTAGAATTTTTAAATCCAAAATGGTGACAATAACATATTGAAAAAATGCATTTTTTATTGTAAAGGGCACTTATATAAAAAATCGACTAAAATTGGACCGCAGAACTCAAATTTGATGTCAAAAGTAAGAAAATAAAAAAAAATACGAAAAAAGTTTGGTCATGATTCGATTATCCGAAGTCTCATACACACCTTCGAATAATCAAAAAATTGAATAAGCGAGTCTGGACTGTATAAGAAAAACTCATCAAAATATCACAAAATGTTACTTAAGTGACCATTAAAAAGAACCTTAGATTTATTTTTTTTCCTGAAGTTTCTAATCTTTTTTGTGTTTTAAAAATTAAACTAACTAATTTTATTTGGCAACGAGCAGGATAAGTTAGACTTTTTATTTATACAGTATTTTTTTCAAAATCGCAAAATTCGACCTTAAAATTTTATTCTTGAGAAAACGTTACATTCAACCTGTTTGCATAATTTCCCTTAATTTATAACGGGAAAGTGCTATTTAGCAAAAAAAAAATGCAAACTCACCCAGAAATAGAATTATAGAAATATAAACATTTTTTGCTTATGAATTTTACAGATCCACGAAATTTAGAGAAGATGAAAAGCACCATATAATTTTTTTTCTAAAACTTAAAAAAAATCATGAATAATTACGAAGAATGAAATATTGCTTGAAACAAAAATTGTTCAAAGTTATAACATTGGATAAAGAAAAATTGAGCATTAAAGTTATAAAACTTATCAAAATATAAAAGCAAATGATAGTAGTTTTTAAGTATAATTTTAATGTAAAATTAGAAATATAAAAAATACTTAACGAAAAAAATACTAAATATTATTTCACATTAACTAGGAGTCAACAATTGAAAATCTTCAATAGACAAATATGGTTAAGACTTGATTATCTAATGGCATCATAAAGGCATCACTTGGGATAATCGACTGATGAAAAAACTTTTTTTTTTTTTTGTTGTCATATTTTAGATTGTCGAGCTCAAGTATGACTCCTAAACTACGCTAAAGTGAATAACAATTTTTAAATTCAAGATGGCGACCAAAATGGCAGTTATAAAATATTGATGAAAAAAGCATTTTGTAATTCGAAGCCCCATACAAACCTTCGGATAAAAGAGTCAGGACAATACAATAAAATAAAAATAATATTCAATCTAGTAATTCTATTTTCATAATGAAATTTGTATAGAAGGCATCAACATTTGCCAGTAGTTTCACATGTTTTATCTGTTGAACCGATACGGTTTGTCTTTCATTTTTTTAATCTTTCCATCCTCAACCGTTCGAGAAGATTCAATTGAAACTGCATTTGATATGCATCAAAATGCACCAACGGTGCAATAGCCAATCTAAAATGCTACTCTTTCTCTCCACTCACTAAGCTACGCCACCGCTCCGGCGATCAGCTGGTGAGCTGCTGCATTTTTTTGCGCTCAAGATCTGGTGTTGTTGTTGTTCCTGCTTCGCGGCAAGGCCACTCGGCCATCGGATCACTGTGTCAGTCTGTCAGTCTCTGTCTGTTCGCCTTGCCTTCGTTCGTTTAGCTTTTCTCGGTTCACTGTACTATAAATACCCACTCCGCGGTCTCCGCGGTGGTGGTGGTGGTGGAATTGCTGCTGCTGCTGTTGATGATGTTGTTGTTGGTTCGCTGCAAGCAACTTTCGATTTCAACAGACAACCACCACAGATGCAGGCAACCAGCTAGCAAGAAACTACCACGATTGAACATGAAAGAGCTATCCTCCCAATGAGGAGCCCACTGCACCGTTAGTCAGTTGATTTTTACCTTTGTTTAAATGCACTGTCACTGTAATTAATTATTTTCTTTGATTGATTTTTGGTCAGTGCTTTACATTTTTTCATTATGACTTTTTGAGTTTTACATTTTTGTCAATCAATCTAATTTATTCTAATTCGGTTCGGACCTATAAACTGACGAGTTTCACTGCTGCATTTGATTCACTAATTAACACTCCAAAACCCAACCCACCCAAGTCAGTTGGAAAGGTAATTCGCGGGTTCTCAGCCATAATTAAACGATTTTTTTTTTCAGTGATTTATATGGATGTTTAGATGAGCCTAAAACTTTACAGAACCAAAATCTGCTCGGAAGCGTTGGAAGCGTTAGAAAAAGTTGGAACGATGTTTTTGATCGCACAAATTAAAGATGGATAATTCTCCGCCAACTCACACAGCAGTTGCCCCGATCCCTCTTCGATTTGCGTGAAACTTTGTCCTAAGGGGTAACTTTTGTCCCTGACCACGAATCCGAGGTCTGTTTTTTGATATCTCGTGACGGAGGGGCGGTACGACCCCTTCAATTTTTGAACATGCGAAAAAAGAGGTGTTTTTCAATAATTTGCAGCCTGAAACGGTGAGGAGATAGAAATTTGGTGTGAAAAAGACTTTTATGTAAAAGACGACGCCCGATTTGATGGCGTACTCAGAATTCCGAAAAAACGTATTTTTCATCGAAAAAAACACTAAAAAAGTTTTAAAAATTCTCCCATTTTCCGTTAATCGACTGTAACAAAATTTGGAACATGTCATTTTATGGGAAATTTAATGTACTTTTAGAATCTTCATTGACCCAGAAGGGTCATTTTATTATTTAGAACAAAATTTTTCATTTTAAATTTTCGTGTTTTTTCTAACTTTGCAGGGTTATTTTTTAGAGTGTAACAATGTTATACAAATTTGAAAAGCAGACAATTACAAAAAAAATGATATATAAACATAAGGGATTTGCTTATAAACATCACAAGTTATCGCGATTTTACGAAAAAAAAGTTTTGAAAAAGTTGCTTTTTGCGTTTTTCTTTGTTTCGTCGTCCGTGTCTGTCGTGGATGACGGTGAACGGCCATGGTCAACGACGACCAACTTTTTCAAAACTTTTTTTCGTAAAATCGCGATAACTCGTGATGTTTATAAGCAAACCCCTTATGTCTAAATATCAATTTTTTCGTAATTGTCTGCTCTACAACTTTACACTTATTACACTCTAAAAAATAACCCTGCAATGTTAGAAAAAACACGAAATTTTAAAATGAAAAATTTTGTTCTAAACGAAAAAATGACCCTTCTGGGTCAATGTAGATTCAAAAAGTACATTAAATTTCCCATAAAATGACATATTCCAAAAAGTTTTACAGTCGAGTAACGGAAAATGGGAGAATTTTTTAAACTTTTTAAATGTTTTTTTCGATGAAAAATACGTTTTTTTTCGGAATTCTGAGTACGCCATTAAATCGGGCGTCTAATTTTACATAAAAGTCCCTTTGACACCAAATTTCTATCTCATCACCCTTTCAGGCTGCAAATTATGGGACCATCCATAAACCACGTGGACACTTTTTTGGGAATCTTTTAGCCTCCCCCCCCCCCCTTCGTGGACAATTGTCCATACAAAAAAAAAATCTTTTTTGTATGGATCGTGGTCAATCGCCATACCCCCCCCCCCCCTTAAAGTGTCCACTTGGTTTATGGATGGTCCCTATTGAAAAACACCTCTTTTTTCGCATGTTCAAAAATTGAAGGGGTCGTACCGCCCCTCCGTCACGAGATATCTAAAAACGGACCTCGGATTCGTGATCAGGGACAAAAGTTACTCCTTAGGACAAAGTTTCACGCAAATCGAAGAGGGGTCGGGGCAACTTTTCCCGATTTCGGAACAGTTTACAGATCGGCCAATGTTCAAAAAATCATAGCAAATCGATAGTTGAACATAATAATCTGCTTTTACCTTCATGTGAAAGCTTTTCTTGTGATCTTTCGATTTATGTATTGACGGACTGTAATTTTTTGCGTTTTATAGCAAGTTTTCAAAGAAAAATATTGACCATTGAAATCCACAAATTCGGAATACTTTTCTCTTACGGATGTAAACAAACTTTGGTTCTCTCCCGGAGTACATATTTTTTTTACAAAATAATGACTTCACACACTGAAACCAATGAAATTCAAGATTAGTTATGACTTATGAATGGTCTGATTTTTTTTTTTTTTGTGAAAATATCAGTTGAATTCAGGTGTTCCACAATTGTGGGAGGCACAATAACATCCCACAATTATGGAACAGGCAATTTGGAGGCAGTTTTTTCTGCTCTGAATAAAATCGTCTTGAAATGCAGTTTTTTGTTATAAAAGTACTACTTTTACTAGTGAAATAGCAAGAGAATGTCCAAATAAAGGTTCTAAAAATAGTAGGGTCGCCAGAAAAACTACATTTGGCATGCTATTGACAAATTATAACAAAAGTGTTCCTAATTTGTGAGTGTTCCGAATATGTGGGATGACTGTATACGACTGTTTGAATCCCATTCCCCGCAAACTAACATAGCAGTTGCCTCGACCCCTCTTCGATTACCGTGAAACTCCCTGATCCCGAATCCTAAGTCCATTTTTCGATATCTCGTGATGGAAGGGCGGTTTACGCCCCATTATATTTTTCTAGATTTTTACTATAGGACTTATTAGACTATCACCCATGTTTTATTATTCTTGTGAAAAGAAAATTAAAAAAATATATGAAAATTTAATTTCAACATTTTAATGAAAAAAGTGTTTTTAAGCGCATTTTACACCTGCCCAGTTGTTTTGCAATAATTAGTTTTCAAAATATCCAATTATTGAAGAGATTTTTTTTCGCCAAAAAAACTTTTTGTGGCGCTGTATATTGGAATTCCACAAAAATTGAAAATATTTTTGATCCATCCCAGACATGCTTAATATGATTTTAAACGCAGAAAAATGCATTTCAAATTGTGTTAAATTGGATAAACTTCTATTTCCTTTAAAATTTTGAAGTTTTCTGAAAAAATGTTTATTTTGCCCCTTGATTTTCCGAAACGATTTTGAAGCGTGGGCGACATAAACTTTGAAAAATATTTGCAACGGCCTTACTGAAATTGCCGGAAAAATACTTTCAACAGAACACGATTGTGTTTTTTACCACAAAACAGATTAAAAAAAAATTGGTTAAAATCTCATTAATTTTTTTTTCTTAATGTTCTGATAATTTGTGAAGAAACATGCAAAACTCTTATGTTAACATTTTTTTTATCTGCTCAACAACTTTGTACAACATTGATACACTCAATAAAGTAACCCTGCAAAATTACAAAAAAAAACGTGTGGTTTAAATTCTTAAAATTGTGTTCTAAATGCTAACATTACCTTTCTGGTTTATTGCAGATTCAAAAAGTACATTACATTTCCCATAAAATAACATGTACCGTCAGTGGGGGTGACTATGGGTCAAAAAACGATACACCTCTCGTAATTTTTTAATAACAAAAACAATTAAAATAACATCAAAAATCTTTCAACGTAGATTTGTTATTAGATCGTTTACTAACATTTTCCCAAAATATGGTGGATTTTGATGAACACTACATTAAATGCCAATAGTTTGAAAATTGACCCAATCTCACCCATTAGAGGGGGTGACATTGGGTCAAATGAAACTAAAATGATGCTCAAATACAACGATATGGTAAAAACAAGTCATCCAAAAGTGTTTCTTGTTCGAGGGAATCGTATTGACATGATATAATGTTTGAAGTAAAGATTTTCAAACATTTGGGTAGTTTTCGAGCAATTCCAACAAAAATATTAGAAAAATTATTTTTCGAGAGGTCATTTTTGGTCAAAAACGTACCTCAACTTTAGACAGCTGCCAAAATAACAAGATTTGTTCTAGGAACGAGATCTTTTCAGCAAAGTCATCGTAAGATGTCCCATACACAACCCTTTTAAAAGGAATTTAGTTTCATTGAGAAGAACCTGAGAAATGGTAAAATCCGTAAAAAATCACTTTGCCCCAATCTGACTCCCCAGACCCAATGTCACCCCCACTGACGGTATCTCGAATTTTCACAGTAACAGGAAATGACAGTGATTTTAAAACATTTTTTTTTATTTTTTTTTTGATGAAAAATAATACTGACATGTACTGAAAACTTTGCCCAATATTTTGCCAACAACAGATTAACAAACAAATTGAAAAAAGACAGCTGTTCTTTGTTAGAACTCAGTACGCAAAAGCGAACTACTTCTTTTAGCATTAAATTCTTTCAATTTTTATAGTGAGATAGAAAGCATTTTTAACACCTTACAATCTCCCCCTTTTTCTGGAGCATGGGAGTTTCGATGTTAAAACGTTGTTATATTATTTGTTTTGTATCACAGTAAAAAAAAACATGGCAATACTACATATGGGAAGAAGTACATCTTTTATGTCAGATAAAATGTGTAATTTTACTTCTAAAAATTTGTAATTTTTACAATTTTCTGGTGTTATCTCTTCTCAGTATAAATTGAGGTAAAATTACACTATAGAAGCGCATTGAAATCATAAAAAAGTAATTATTACAAATAATCAAATAAATTGTGAAAGCACCTTTAAAGAGAATGTCGTAACCTACGAAGTTCCGTTTTTTTTTTTTTTGCAGTCGCTGAATAGGTCAATAGCATGCATTCTGTCGAGTTCAGCAATTGAATTAAGTTGAACAGAAGTTATACAAAAAAAAAATCCCCCTTTTTTTAAAAGTTACAATGTTCCACAAGGTTGATCGATGTTCGGAAAACTAATAAATATTTTAAAATGAATTTAAGTTCAAATATTTAGTTAATAACCTTAACAAATCCTCATAATTCTTTAAATAAATAGTTGTATGTAAAACATTCACAGATTGTATTACTGAATTCACTAAAATTTTAACAGATTTTCATTTGCTAAAATGATCGGTAAACTTGAAAACTAGAGGTTTTAATAATATTTAATAGAATTCAGGTAATAAAGTTCTAAAATCTGACATTTCTATGAACATTTAAACCGTAACATTATATTACATACATTAAACTTTCCTAGCAATTGTTGAACCACTGATAAAAATGGCACCAAAAGCGCATGTCAGAATTTCCAACTGACACCTGTTGCGTGCGAAATTTATTCACCATGGCGAATAATGAAAGAGACTTCAATTATGGTGCTGGCAACAAACCTTGCAAAATTTTGCAATTTTGCTCTAATAAGCCCGTTCTAACAATAGATTTCAACGACTTTTGCCAACTAAAGAGAGTGTTGTTTAGGTTTTATGCTTCCTTTTTCAAACCTAAAAATGCTTTAAATAAAGTGCAAACCATTCGCATTCATTATCACACAAATCAGCAGTATCGATCCAACCAAAAACAACTCACTTCCAACCAGCCCAGCCGTTCGACAGCTGAGAATGTTCACGATTAGTGCAGAAAAACACCCAAATTTCGCAACTTATTTTCCACCAGTCAGCCAGCCAACCGCCGTGTGGTGACTGCCAGGGCAAAATTTGCTTGTTTCTTTCTAATCACTGCCAAAGATTTACACGCAAATGCGCACGCCTGGTAATTTGTTCCACTTGGCAGCTCTAAACGGTGGCGGCGGCGGCAGCGCAGAAAAGCTTGCACTTTTTCAGTGCTTTTCGATTTGGCTGAGCTTACCGTGGAATATGGTTAGACAGTAGAATTATTGTGCAGATATAGAATATGCAAATATAATGAAGAATATTTTGCCTAATAAAACAAAAAAAAATATATACATATTATGAGTTAAACAAAATTCATTTAGTTTTTTTTTTATTTTCCATAAATTTATAAATCTATCAACAAAGCAATAAATGATTTAAAGTTGCAAGAATAACATTTCTCAAAAATTCGAATAACATTTCTAAAATATTCGAAAAAGTAAAAAACAAACAAAAAATGAAAAAATCCTAACGTTGCTTCAAAAGTTATTAAAGTGTTCTAATTTGCTATTTTTTTTTTTTGAATTAAATATACTTTATTGAATCTTTCTTATAATAATTACATTTGGTTTACATAATAAGTGGTCAGCTGTGGCTCTTCAGCTTTAGTTTGCTTTTCGTGATTTAAACACTGTTCATTTTTATAACTTTAAAAGTATATGATTTATCATTTTTGTAACACTAGGTACATTGAGGAAAAAAATGTTAAGAAAACATAACCTAACCTAAAACTAACTTAAACTTACCATAAACTAAACCAATCCTTGAATCAAGGGGTATTCAGAAATAGCACATTTTTCCCTGAATTTCAAACATTTTTCTTGAATCTTCTGATCCAACATTTTTACTTCTGCTAATTCATGAACCTCACTTGATCTTGTCCAGCCAGGAACATTCAAAACCATTTTGAGTACCTTGTTTTGGACACGCTGGAGCTTCAATTTATGAGTTCTAGCGCAACACTCCCAAACAGGTACTGCATACTCAATAACGGGGTAAATTATTTGTTTGTAAACTGCTAGCTTATTTTTCAAAGAAAGCTTTGATTTTCTGTTAATTAAAGGATACAAACACCTGATGAGAATGCTGCACTTGTTCAATATTTTGTCTACATGCTGTCGAAACAAAAGTTTCGAGTCAAGTATGAGACCTAAATAGACAACTTCCTTTGACCAGGGTATCGAAACATCATTCATTTTAATCAAAACATCATCCTTTGGGACAAATCTGGCCGATTTGGAAAGTGGAAAAATGATGGTTTGAGTTTTGGCTGCATTTATGCGAATTTTCCAGTCGCCAAAGTATTCGGAAAGAACGTCAAGACCCTTCTGAAGACGGCCAACTAAATATCTGGTTATTTTACCCTTATAAATAACGGCAGTGTCATCAGCAAAAGTGACAACACACCATTACCAGGAAGAGTAGGCAAATCAGATGTAAAAATATTGTACAGAAGTGGGCCAAGAATACTTCCTTGAGGAACCCCAGCATCAATGTTGAATAATCCAGAAGCAATCCCATTCAGAAAAACCCTGAACGATCTCTCCGAAAGATAGTGCTGGATAATTTTGATAAGATACATTGGAAAACCGTATAAATACAGTTTATGTATCAAACCATCATGCCAAACATTGTCAAAAGCCTTCTCAACATCCAACAAAGCCATAGCAGTTGATTTAGACTCAAGCTTGTTCTGCTTGATGATTTTAGTTACTCTCGTAAGCTGATGAGCAGTATTATGTCCTTTCGGAAGCCAAACTGCTCGTTCAAAATTATATTATTATCGTTGGTAAAATCCAAAAGCCTTGAATAGATGACCTTCTCAAAGAGTTTGGACAGACTACTCAAAAGACTAATGGGACGATAACTTGTTGGCGATGTTGGATCTTTTGAGGCTTCAAAATTGGTATGACTTTGCCCAGTTTCCAATTGGTGGGGAAGTAACCAAGTTGCAAACATTTATTGAAAATATTGGCTAGATGTTGAAAGAACTGATCACTCTGTTTTTTCAACACTAGATTAAAATGTTATCAAAGCCAGGAGCTTTCATATTTTTCATTTGTTTAACTGCAACTTTGACTTCCTCACCAGAAACATGGGAATCTGCAGGAAATTCAAAGGTAGAGTTATTGATTGTTGAAATACTATTGGCAACTGATGTTTCTTTACGGCTGGTCATGGAAGCGCCAAGATTATGAGAACTAACAAAATGAAGCCCAAGTGCATTTGCCTTTTCCTCGGATGTAATCAAAGGAGAATCCTCAACAATAAGAGGAGGAATAGGCTTTGGTTTGTTTTTAAGAACTTTTGAAAGTTTCCAAAATGGTTTTGAATAATTCCCAAGCTGGCTTACATGTTTTGAAAATTCTTGATTTCTGATATTGTCAAGTCGGTCTTGTATGATTTTGTTCAAATTGTTTACTGAAATCTTTTGTCATAGTCCCCAGTCCGTTGATATTGTCTCCTATAAACATTCCTAAGTCTAATCAAGTGTTTAGTATCTACGTCAATATCAGTTACCTTAAAATTAACAGGAACCTCCCGAACGTTGGCAGCCTCTGCTTGGTTGATAGCCTGCTGGATCACCTCCAGCGAACGATCAATATCAGCAGAAGTTTCCGGGTGTTGATCATAGTCGATGTTGCTGTCGACCACTTGCTGAAACTGCTGCCAGTCAACGTTGTGGTAATCTTTCCGGGTTGGTTGCCGCTGCGGAGTAACGGAAGCTCCAACCTCCACAACCACCGGATAGTGATCAGAACTCAACTCTTCAAACACCTCAGGATGAGCCACGTTCTCAGCCATATTGGTAATGAAGAAGTCGATGATTGAGTGATTCCCAGACCGAGCCACCCTCGTTGGACGATCCGGACTCACAACGTTGTAGTATCCGTTTTGCAGATCGTTGTGCAGAATCACTCCGTTCCGATTCCTCCTGCTGTTGCCCCAAACTTCATGCTTCGCGTTGAGGTCACCAGCGATGATGTACTTTGCGCTCCGCCGTGTCAGCTTCTGGATATCGCTCTTCAGTTTTGCTGCTGAACCATCTCTGGCATTCACCTGACGTGGGCAGTATGCAGCAATGAAGAGTACTGGGCCAACCGAAGTGGGAATTTCCACCCCAACGGCCTCGATGATGTCCAGCTTGAAGTGTGGCAGCCGGCGTGGCTTGAGATCACGATGAACAGCGACAAGCACACCTCCTCCTCCAGAGGTGGTCCTGTCGAGCTGCGTCGCGATCTTGTAGTTTTGCAGATAAACTTTTTCACCGGGCTTCAGATGAGTTTCCGTGATGGCAGCTACGTCGATCTCCTTCTCGCGAAGAAAATCCACCAGCTCTAAATTCTTCCTCCTAATGGAGCAAGCGTTCCAATTCAGCAGCTTGAGGGACCTACGATCCATACTGGATGACGAACGAGGTCAGCACTTCAATCTGCTGGGTCTTGGTTTTGCATCCACGCAGTGCAGCGGACATCTGTTTGAAAATATTGAGGAGTTCGGTTGAGGTGTAAAGATCATTACCATTTTCCTCAACTGCTGGTTCTTGGGTTGGTCTTGGCTCCTGGCTGAAGCCCGGTGGTGGCGGTCTCGGCTCCTGGCTGAAACCCGGCCGTGGATGATTCATCTCAGCTCTCTTCCTGGGATCCAACGGCAACGGTGCCAAGTTCGGGACCTGGCGTCGCGGTTGAAGAGGTGGAAAATTTTGCTCCACCAGGGCTGGAGGAGTTCTACGACGCTGAGGCTGATTCTTCGTCGATGCTTGCTGCCGAATTTTCACGAACTCAGCTCTCTTGGGGCACTTTCGGTCGGTTGACGAATGCTCACCGTTGCAGTTGAGGCACTTCACCAGCGAATCTTGGATGCACTGGGATGTGATGTGCGCATCGGTACCACATTTGGCGCAACGACGCTTTAGGTGGCAGTTCTTACCTCCGTGCCCGAAACCCAGGCAGTTGAAGCATTGTGTGACGTCACGATGCACTGGTCGGTATCGCTCCCACGACACGATAATGTTGAAAACCGCTCGGATTGCCTTCAGCTCAGGAAGCGTCGTCGATCCCTTAGCCAAATGCAGCAGGTAGAGCTGGTCACGGTACTTGATGTCTTTGTTGCGTCGGCTCATTTTGTGCACGGCCAACACATCCAGTTTCAAAACTTTTAGCTCGGCAGCTAATTCCTCCACTGGCATGTCGTACAGACCTCTGACGACGATTTTGTACGGCTTATCCATGCGACATCATGGGTAAAGTACTCCGCCTCGTTTTCGGTCAAGTATTCCTTGACCAGTTGATAGTGCTGCCTGGATTGCACCAGCACCTTAAATCCGTCCTGACACAGACGAATGTTGCCTTGGACTTTCCCAGACTTGATGAGTTCAACCAGCCCCGCTCGAAAGTCGATCGTTGCTGCTGATTGCCGTACATAAAAAGGAGGCAGTTTCTCCTTTCGCTGTTTCACTTCATTCTCCTTTGCTTCCGCTACCTGGTCCTCGTCAGGCAGTCCAGCAAACTTGTTGTTCTTCAATAGCTGCTCCTCGTGCGACGAAGAGTTCTCCTCCTCCTCATCCATCGGTACAGTACCGTCGCTCTTTTTCGTCTTTTTGCTGTTCGATGTCACTTCCAAAAGCACCTTCCTCTTGGAAATCCCGGTTTTTGGCCATCAGTTGAGGCCTCAACCTTCCTTTGGAAATTCCCACTTTTTTGCCTGCTTGAGCCGCAGGTAGGGCGATATTGCCGGCGTTTTGCGCCGGGACGCGACGAGTCATGTTGAATCAGACAACCTTCTCCAACGAATGCTCGATGAACAATGATTCTAATTTGCTACGTTTAGATAAACTTACTCTATTCCACAGTTTTCAATTCTGTGAAAAAAAGTCCAAACTACAAAGCACCGATCGGATTAGTTTGATCCGATCAAAATTCCCAACATTTAGCCGCTTGTAGCGCCCAACTGGCAGCATTTGAGGTCTGTGAAACAGTTGTCGAGATTTTGGCTAGATTTTCCCCCAACTCTGCAAATGAGTCTGAAAGCTCGTTAAACTTTTAAGTTGCTGCCACACGAATGCACTCCTCGTCAAATGTTTGTCGTTTCGGGCTTTAGCTTAGTCATTGCAACAAACAAAAGTAAAAGCCTTTGGACAATCAATAAAAATCCGCTTGTTTACAATAATGAAAAAGCTAAACCGACACAAATACTTGAAAAGAAAGAATCGTTGTTCGTTTGATGAAAACCAAACAAGACCAAACAGTCTTTGCAACAAGGTGGAAAACCTTCACCAAACTCCAAACCTTTTGAAGGATGCATAACTGTTTTATCTAGAGCGCGCTAGCCCTGTTAGTAAGTGCAATTTAGAACCAAATTATCAAAACATGACTTGTTTTGAGTTTGTTTTAGCTTTTTTGTTCGCGAAGCACTTTCGCCGTCCTCAGTTATCCATTGTTTTGTATCTACACTAACCACCCACCACTTCAATTTACCTGTGTTGTCAGTTGCATAAAAAAAACTCTCAAAAAATATTTAAAAAAAAGTGTTACAAATTTAGTAAAAAATAATGTTTGAGCAAAAGCAAAAAAGGGTTATTTGCCAAAATTAAGAATAAATTCCTATCCATTCTTTTCAACGCAACTGAGTGCAGTCTAGCCAGAGAGCCCGTTCTACCCTCCAAAGTCACAATAGTCGCTTGCATCAGCAGCATAAGTGCAGTTAGTCAGTGATTTAGTACACAAACATGGCCGGGCAGCACATGATGCGCAAAACTTACCAACACACGAGGACTCACGGGGGTTGTTTCTAGTTGGTTTATCTATTGGACCACCTTCTGCCTCACCACGTGTGGGCAATGCTTGCTGCAATTGCGCCCACTTTTCGCGCTCCAGTGGAAACGAAATGAAAACAAAAGTGTTTTCCCACCCACTTGCTTGCTTGCTTGTTTGTTGGCTTGGCAGAAAGAGGCCTCTTCTAGAAGGAACGTTCCTTGGGCTTCTGTAGAAGGCAACGCGGGTGGGATCCATTTGCGAGATAACCCAGAAAGGAGCGATTTTAAGGTTTATCTAAAAAAAAAGAGTTTTAGCCTAATGGGTATTAGTCATCATTTGATGGAAATACTTCGTTTCTACAAATAATTTTATTTCTCTTCGTTTCTCAAGATTATTATCAATCATATGAAAAACATTTTTTTCATTGTCGACGAAAATAAAGAAAACATCAATATTTATCTACAAAAATGTACCAAACCATTAAAAGTTACTCTCTGGTCCTTCATGCTCAAGCCTAGTAAAATATTAAAATTTCAACTATTAATGAAACAGTGAAGTTGTTTATTGATTGAAGATGATTTTTGAAACATTTTTTTCATGTGATGGGAGGTAATTCTTGCAACTAGATACACAACAAATCTAAATAATTAATACACTGATTTTTTTGTACACGTTTGCAACGGAATTACCAGAGCAGTTCTCTACGGAATCGGTCTTTTTTCTTTAATTTTAATTTTTGTATTTTTTAATCCGGCTGAAACTTTTTTGGTGCCTTCGGTATGCCCAAAGAAGTCATTTTGCATCATTAGTTTGTCCATATAATTTTCCATACAAATTTGGCAGCTGTCCATACAAAAATGATATGTGAAAATTCAAAAATCTGTATCTTTTGAAGGAATTTTTTGATCGATTTGGTGTCTTCGGCAAAGTTGTAGGTATGGATATGGACTACACTGAAAAAAAATTATACACGGTAAAAAAAAATTTTGTGATTTTTAATTTAACTTTTTGTCACTAAAACTTGATTTGCAAAAAAACACTATTTTTAATTTTTTTTATTTTTTGATATGTTTTAGAGGACATAAAATGCCAACTTTTCAGAAATTTCCAGAATGGGCAAAAAATTTTTGACCGAGTTATGATTTTTTGAATCAATACAGATTTTTTCAAAAAATCGAAATATTGATCGCAAAAATTTTTCAAATTCATTTTTCGATGTAAAATTGAATTTGCAATCAAAAAGTTCTTTAGTGAATTTTTGATAAAGTGCACCGTTTTCAAGTTATAACCAATTTTAGGTAACTTTTTTGAAAATAGTCGCAGTTTTTCATTTTTTAAAATTAGTGCCCATGTTTGCCCATCTTTGAAACAAAATATTTTTGAAAAGCTGAGAAAATTCTCTATATTTTGCTTTATTGAACTTTGTTGATACGACCCATATTTGCTGAGATATTGCCATGCAAAGGTTAAAAAACAGGAAAATTGATGTTTTCTAAGTCTCACCCAAATAACCCACCATTTTCTAATGTCGATATCTCAGCAACTATAGGTCCGATTTACATTGTTAATATATGAAACATTCGTGAAATTTTCCGATCTTTTCGAAAAAAATATTTTCGAAAATTTAAAATCAAGACTAACATTTCAAATGGGCGTTATATTGAATGTTTGGCCCGTTTGAAATGTTAGTCTTGATTTAAATTTTTTTTAAATATTTTTTTCGAAAAGATCGGAAAATTTCACGAATGTTTCATATATTAACATTGTAAATCGGACCTATAGTTGCTGAGATATCGACATTAGAAAATGGTGAATTTTAGACTTTGCATGGCAATATCTCAGCAAATATGGGTCGTATCAACAAAGTTCAATAAAGCAAAATATAGAGAATTTTCTCAGCTTTTCAAAATATTTTTCAAAGATGGGCAAACATGGGCACTAATTTTAAAAATGAAAACTGCGAAAAAAGTTACTTAAAATTGGTTATAACTTGAAAACGGTGCACTATAAAAATTCACTAAAGTACTTAATGATTCCAAATTCAATTTTACATCGAAAATGAAGTTGAAAAATTGCGATCAATATTTCGATTTTTGAAAAATCTGTATTGATTCAAAAATCATAACTCGGTCAAAATTTTGCCCATTCTGAAATTTCTGAAAAGTTGGCATTTTATGTCCTCTAAAACATGTCAAAAATAAAAAAATTAAAAATAGTGTTTTTGCAAATCATGTTTTAGTGACAAAAGTTAAATTAAAAATCACCAATTTTTTTACCGTGTATTATTTTTTCAGTGTAGTCCATATCCATACCTACAACTTTGCCGAAGACACCAAATCGATCAAAAATACAGATTTTTGAATATTCATACATCATTTTTGTATGGACAGCTGCCAAATTTGTATGGAAAATTATATGGACAAACTAATGATGCAAAATGGCTTCTTTGGGCATACCGAAGGCACCAAAAAAGTTTCAGCCGGATTAAAAAATACAGAAAAAATCGAATGACCGAAATCTCAGAGAATTGCTCACCAGAAAACAATCCTAATCCTAATTTTAAGAATATGTTTTGTTTTGTGGAAGTTTTCAAAACTAATCACATCTTCTTTTCCTCTAACTTTCCCTCATCCATTAGCTATTACGAAGGTTATTTTTTGAATTTTCCCCCCTTTGTTCTAATTCTTTACAATTTGCAATTTTTCAATATTTAAACAAATTGTTTTGTAAAAGTTTTGATAAAAAACTTACTTGCTCACTTCCCATTAAGCTATTTATTGCTTGAAAAGGGTCAACCTTTGCTTGCTGTAAAAATCTGTATTCAAACGCCAATGCGCTGATATGATAACATTAAGTGCCCGATAGAAATATATCCCATTCCCTTGAAATGAAACGCAATGAAAAATCAAACCATAATTATGAAAAGAACCAGCCAAACGAAGGACAAGTACGAAAGTTTATCACCCCTAAGCTTGCTTTGAATACGCCCGGTGGGTATGCAACTGTCGCGTGATATAACATTGTGTATCACCATTCACCGATTTATGTTGCACGCTTGCTGTACGTGTTCAATGCTCGTGTTGCACAGTATGTAGGCAACAATTTTATAAAACTCGACAAATCGAGAAAATCGAAATTATCAATTCTATTCAAAATAAATTTGATGAACTAATGACAGAATGTAGAGTTTTGGAGATCCTTACAATTACAAATTGAATCAAATACCATTATTGGATGAAATAAATCCCAATAATTTAAGTCAATTATGCGAGTGCGAAATAAGGTTTATAACTGCTACTCTTAAGGAGAATCCATTGATCATTTTGAAGATAATTGATCATCACTATGAAATATTCTGTATTAAATTCAATTTAACGAATTTCTGCACCAAAATGAATCAGCATGTGCCGATTGTTGCCTTCTTGAAGCCACTGAAAGAATTTTTGATCTAAATCAAATGTACTTCAAAATTTATATAATTTTGTGGCACAGTCATAGACGTCCTAGTTGGCAATCATTGATTAATGACGATTTCCATAACTTTACAATGAATGGAATAATCGTTACCAAAAGGAATCAGCATGTGTAGGGCACTATTCTAAACAACTTGTTGAAGGAATTTTGTCAAAATATTGAAAGCGACGCAAAATTTACATCTTGAACGAAAAATCATGACAATGAGGGAAGTCTTCACGTTAAATCGAAACTATGTTCAATAAAAAACTTGTTTTTCTTTTGACAAACTCACGAAAAACTTTGTTTTACTAAAAAAACAATATAAGTACCGTAAATCGGAGAGTTTTATTTTTAAAACATGAACTGGGCTGGGTCCATGCACTTTTTTCAAAAATGCTTTGACCCTTTCAGAGTTAAAGTCCGGTGCCGGATCCGATAGTGCAGTGGTGTGATAGCCTCTCATCCCAGTTAGGCCTGGGTTCAATCCGACTCACCACACATAACCTTCGGACGCCTAGAAATGAGCAGAAGCTTGCAACAGAGATCACAAAAGACCCGAGGGTTGTTAAAGTGAATTGCCTTGCCTCAGGCCTGAATTTCAAAAAAAAAGTTAATGATGGGAAAATGATTTTCATGGCCATACGAAAATTGAAGGCTAATTTGGAAATTTTGATTTTTGGGTCATATATGACCCATCAGGCCTGAAAGTAACCCTTAGTTTATCAATAGTTTCGTTGAAAATTGTTATTTAAAAAAACGGGGTGACACAGTGCTTCCTGCAAATTTTAACCTAAAAGTGAATAAATTACGTCAAATTGATCATGCGTAAGGTTTCTTTTAATGTTATAATTGAAATATGTACAATTAAATGTTTGTTGAACAATGTTTATTACTTTTAAATAAAATTTATATAAATTTGCAGTTAAGCGTCTAAAAAGATTTAAGTTTAATCAAAATGCAATAGTTTAATAAATTTCTGTTTCCACCATATTGAAGCAAAATTCATAAAATTTTACAATTTTACATTGAAAATTGTTCTACTGAAGTGCCTATAAACTAAAAGATATTTTGATTACTATTTCAATAACACTTGTTAATTGTAACCTAGAAACCAAATAAAAAATATAAAAAAAATCAGCCTATCAATGTCAATCCCAGTTTACGATATGTGAATACTACGATCTTCGAATCATTCATGTTTTTTTTCGAAAATAAAAATAAAAATCTCTGAGTCAAAATTGAGTTTTCACATCTGCAATATTAACCAACACATTTTCAAAATTTGGCGAAATTTTATGAAACCTATCTAAAATGCCAATCGTTAAACAAATTTCAAGCCAAGTTTTATTTATTTTGAAACAAGAGATGCCATGCTACTGTTACAAAATTTAAACAACTGCCTGGCTAACAGAATTTATACTAAAAACATAATTTTATCAGCAAAATCAGAAGTCGTCAAAACATCCCTTCAAACAGATTGAAGTTTCGTTGATAAGAACCTGAAAATTAAACTGTCACTGAACCGTTTTTGTGAATGTCGGCCCAAAACAAAAGTTTCAAAAAAAATCAAAGGACTCGTTCCCAGTGGAGGTGATCCATCTTAAATGCCGACTTGTTATTTCAAACGTCCACAGCCAAACTCGAAAAAAATAAATTTTCAACCAATTTAAATCAGGCCTGCCCAACCTTTTCGGCTCAATTTTCACAATTTTGATCGTTAAAATTATAATTGTTGATTTTTTCATGGTTTCTTTGGTTTCTTTCTCCGATGACCAGTGAACATAACTTTGATAATAGCTTGAAAAAATATTTTTGCAGGTCGTTTTTATTTTAGGTTACGTTTCGGCTTTCGGTCACTTGATAAAATCAAACACCAGTTTGCTTTCTTCTCCGACGTTTCGGTTCATATAGAACCTTTTTCAAGGAATCTAAAATCGTCGTCGTTTTTATGTAAGTTTTAAATAAAAAATTGTTCCGGCCCGCGGGCCGGATTGATTTTTAACGTAAAATGTAGTTAAAAACGACTTGTATGAATATTTTTCCAAACTTTTGGTAAAGTTATGTTCACTGGTCATCTGAAAACCGATTCCATCAAAGAAACCATGAAAAAATCAACAATTATAATTTTGACGATCAAAAATGTGAAAATTGAGCCGAAAAGGTTGGGCAGGCCTGATTTATATCATTAAAAAGCATTAGAAGAACTCTTACATTTTTTGAATATTTTAAGGTGGGAAGTCTGACTTGGTATGAGATTTTGCCAAGGTTTTTAACACTTAAACTACCAAACACGCCGAAAACACTTTTTTATATGGAACAAACCCTGGCCGCGTGCTGTTAAAAATGTAATTTTTCAGAGGTCAACTCTGGCTGATTTTTTTATTAACACTTATTATATTTTAGGCAAAAATAAGTAGGTATGCTGTATTTTTTGTAATGTCCCAGATCATTTACAAAAAAAAATAAAAGTGGCTGTAAAAAAAATTTAAAAAAAACTTAAAAAAAAATATGTAGAATAAGCCAAGTACTATCAGAAGCAAAAATTTACAAAACAAGATCAATTCATATTACAAGACTAAAAAAACAGAAAACAAGAGCAGATTTTTTTAGAGCATATTTGCTTGAAATGACCCCACAAATGGGCGTAGAAAGGTTAATTATTACAAATTGGGTAATCTCCCCAACTTCTAGGTTCGAGAAAAAACTTGCAATAGAGACCATTAAGAGGCAGTATTTGTAAATATTGCTCGGTTTGGTCTAGTTGTCGTATCGAGGTGCTCCGATTTGGATGAAACTTTCGTTTTTTTGTTTGTCTATACACGAGATGAATTCATGCCAAATATGAGCCCCTGTGGGTCTCGTGGCGCAGGGGTAGCGGCTTCGGCTGCCGATCCCGATGATGCTATGAGACGCGGGTTCGATTCCCGCCTTATCCACTGAGCTTCTATCGGATGGTGAAGTAAAACGTCGGTCCCGGTTTCTCCTGTCTCGTCAGAGGCGCTGGAGCAGAAATCCCACGTTAGAGGAAGGCCATGCCCCGGGGGGCGTAGTGCCAATGGTTTCGTTTTTTTCATGAGCCCTCAAAGGGAAGTGGGGTAAAACAGGTTTTGAAGTTTGAGGTCGAAAAAACATAAAAAATCTTAAAATTGCTCGCATTTCCGTAAAACTTCATTAATTCCAACTCTCTTAGATGCATTCGGAAGGTTTTTTGAAGCACTTCAAAATGTGCCATAGACATCCAGGATTGGTTTGACTTTTTCTCTTTGGCAAATTACTGTCCAAAATGGATTTTTTTTAAAACCTTGATATCTTTTTGCAACAGCCTCCAACACCCATACTCCTATAGATCAAAAGATAGGTAATAGAGCGTCCAATTTCCCGGGGTTACAAATTTCCCGGGAAACGGGAAATTTTCAGCCAATTTCCCGGGAATTCCCGGAAAATTTTAAATTTATTTAAAAATTTTATGATCTTGGTTTTAATTAATATTATGCAACAAAATTGTATAGGACATCAACATTAATGGTTTCAATAAGTGTGATGATCAATTATCAGCTTGACTGTATGTAAAAAATCATTCAACTACAAGAAAATGCATTTTAATATTTGAGAAAAAAAAATGCAGAAATTATGTTTTTCATGACAAATACTGGTTTCAGCTCTTGAACAAATGGTAAAGCTTTTTAGTGTTGGTTTTACTCCAAACAACCCAATGTTTTCAATACGATTAAATTATACGATAAATTAACATCATTCCACAAAAAGTCTTCTATTTTTCACCTTTAACCCTCTAACACCTGTAGTTGAAATTATACGATAAATTAACATCATTCCACAAAAAGTCTTCTATTTTTTCACCTTTAACCCTCTAACACCTGTAGTTGCACCAGTGCTCCATAATTCTTTTACTTAAAATTGTAATTTCTTTAGTACTAGGTATTCAACCCATTGAATTAATTCTTTTTGCACAAATTCGATTTTCATCTCATTTGATCATGGTAAACAAAAACGTAAAAAAATCTCAATTTCAATTTGGAGGTAAGGAGTTAATATTGTTTTGATGAAATAACGTCAATCTGTTAAAACTTACCTAATTGTAATTATTTAATACTCATTAAGCATGATCTATTCCCAGTTGCTTCAAAAAATAATATTATCAGAAACAATTCTGATATCATAATTTCTGATAATCTGATTAATTATATTTAAACCAAACAATACATTTAATTGAACAAAATTATGTTGCGTTTGTTCATTTATTATTTTTCAGAGCATTTTTAAAAAATAGTTCCAGAAATTTAAGAAAATGTATACTTCCGCTTGAATTTCGGGAATTCCCGGGAAATTTACAAATTTCCCGGAAAACGGGAAATATTTTTTTTCGGGAAATCCCGGGAATTCCCGGGATTTTTTTTCCCGGGACGGGAAATTGGACGCTCTAATAGGTAATTTCATGCTCTATGGTATTAACTTTTTGGCCAATCGCAGTTTTTCTCATAGTTTTTCGATTTTTCTAGAGCAAACATTTTACAACGTTAGTTTTTGCCCTGTAGGCCAAGAAGACGGCACTTTTTGGTCTCAATTTTGTCATATTCGGAATCCTCGGACAATTTCACGTAAGTTAGAGGTATTGGAGTTGTAATATTGATATAAAAAATAATTAAAGTGAATGGTTTGTTTTTTTAATTCTCGCGAGAGCAGAAAAACTCGATCAAACAAAACTTTTCTGGCTCTGGTTACTAAACACCTTTTTAATTTGAAATATTTCGGGGACTTGTCATCAAAGTAAGAAAAAATCGAGCTCTACAAATAAATACAAAATATGTTTTATCGTTTTATCATTTCAAGTACTAACATTTGAGTTGCTTAAGATTCCTTCCTAATAGTTGAATTCTCGATGTGTAGGTGTTTGTATGTAAGTGTGTGTGATTAGTATGTTCGTCCGTCCGTCTATGCTCGTCGTATAAAATCAAACGTTAGCGGTAAAATTAAACTGACAATTCCTGTATTGTTAGGGTATTTTTTAAACGTTGCGTTAAATATCCAATATAAATAAAGCAAGTCCAGCGATAGAAACCAGTACACATGTGTATGAAATAATATTGTGTTAAGAAGACGAATTATAAATACAAAAGTTTATTTTATTTATTTTTTATTAGTTTCGTTCCTACTGCAAAAACGCTCACATCCACGAGACGTCGTCAAAAACGAGAAAATCTTTGGATATATTGCTAAATGATTTTGACAAATAAATGAGCGCAAGAAGCAAAATGATCCAACTCTCTCCGCTCTCTCTCTCTCTCTTCTTCCAGTCACAACCCTCTCCCGCGTTCGCAGTGCAATGTTGCCACACGTCGTACAAAAAGCAGACAAAAAAAACACGCACGAAACAACAACCGACCGTTCAACTCAGTTATGCAGATTATTTCTTTCCCGTAGAAATATTGCCTGAATGGGGTCTTCTCTTTTCCGCTGTGTGTTTGTGTGTGTGTGTGTGTGTGTGTTGGTTACGGCATTCGTGGACACTTCCGTGGGAGGCACTCCTAAATTCAAACACTATCTCACACTCTCGCTCTAACTTACTTACGGTTAGCCTAACTATGTGTTTTTTTTTTCCTTTAAAGATGATTTCAAGTGAGGACGATTTTTTTGGTTTTCGAAATTTTTAAGTTTTCACCGGAAAAATTGTTGGATTTCTGTGATTCTTTACGATTTTTTTTTTCGATTTCGATGGCCGAACGTTTTGCTCGATTAGTAAGTATGCTGAGATCCGAGATATTTGATGAGTTGTTAGAACATTTTTTTGTCGAATTAGGGACTATTTCTTCGGCCTGTGATTCTGGGTGTGTGTATGTGACTGTATGTGTGTGTGTGAACACACACACATAAAACATCGTTTCGATATTTATCTAGCTAAAAATAATAAATAGGTAAAAATGCTTCTCGACACAACCGAGAGGAGAAATCCCTTGGGGACGCACACAGTCGCAATCGGCTTAGACGCATTCACCCTCCATTTCGTCGGCGCACTCTTCCTGCTCGAACTCGTCGTCGGCCGTCGCTTCCTGGTACTGCTGGTACTCGGACACCAGATCGTTCATGTTGCTCTGTTGGAGGAGAAGAAAGAGGGGTTGGTAAGTTATCAAAGTCTGATTGAAGCTCTTTTTGCTACGTACCTCAGCCTCGGTGAACTCCATCTCGTCCATGCCCTCGCCAGTGTACCAATGCAGGAAAGCCTTACGACGGAACATGGCGGAGAACTGCTCGGAGATACGCTTGAACAGCTCCTGGATGGCAGTGGTGTTTCCGATGAAGGTCGACGACATCTTCAGACCCTTGGGCGGGATATCACAGACGGCGGTCTTGACGTTGTTCGGGATCCATTCGACGAAGTAGCTGCTGTTCTTGTTCTGCACGGCCAGCATCTGCTCGTCGACCTCCTTCATCGACATGCGGCCTCGGAACACGGCGGCGACGGTCAGGTAACGTCCGTGTCGGGGATCGCACGCGGCCATCATGTTCTTGGCATCGAACATCTGCTGGGTCAGCTCGGGGACGGTCAGGGCACGGTACTGCTGGGAGCCACGGGACGTCAGCGGGGCGAATCCGGGCATGAAGAAGTGCAGACGCGGGAATGGAACCATGTTGACGGCCAGTTTTCGCAGATCGGCGTTCAGCTGACCCGGGAATCGCAGGCAGGTGGTGACTCCGGACATGGTCAGCGACACCAGATGGTTCAGATCGCCGTAGCTGGGGTTCGGGACCTTCAGCGTGCGGAAGCAGATGTCGTACAGGGCTTCATTGTCGATACAGTACGTCTCGTCGGTGTTCTCCACCAGCTGATGGATCGACAGGGTGGCGTTGTACGGTTCCACCACGGTGTCCGACACCTTAGGCGAAGGCACCACCGAGTATGTGTTCATGATTCGGTCGGGGTACTCCTCACGGATCTTGGAGATCAGCAGCGTTCCCATGCCAGATCCGGTACCACCGCCCAGCGAGTGGGTCAGTTGGAAGCCCTAAAAGAAAAGAACCACAATCAGTAAATCCGCAAACAAAACCCAAAAAAAAAGCAAACCCACCTGCAGGCAGTCGCAGTTCTCGCACTCCTTGCGCACCACGTCCAGGACGGCGTCCACCAGCTCCGCTCCCTCGGTGTAGTGTCCCTTGGCCCAGTTGTTGCCGGCGCCGGACTGGCCGAACACAAAGTTGTCCGGACGGAACAGCTTGCCGTACGGGCCGGAGCGCACCGCCTCCATCGTGCCCGGCTCCAGATCGAGCAGGATCGCACGCGGCACGTACTTGCCCCCGGACGAGCGGGAATAGGCTGTGAATTAGGAAAGAAATTGGAATTAGAATTTCCGCAAAACGGAAGCACCTAACATCGACATCGAAAAGTGCACCTGTGCTTCATCATGATTCAAAAAAGCTCAAGAAATTCATTTACGGTACAGCACACTGTGCGATGTTCTCTCTAGCCATATTTATCGATGGAGCGAAATTCGTGATCATCAATTAAGGTGCCGGGTTGCGCGCTTCGTTGCGCAGAACAAAAAGATGCGCGATGGTCAGCCAAGTGCAACGGCACGGCGGCGGACGGATTGATGGTGTGGCATGGATGGACGCTGGCCAGGAGTAAGAGAATGAGCAAGAAGTCTCGGCGGCTAACGGATCATTGAACTACTAAAGTTAGAGGCCGGTCGAGGTGGTTTAGTAAGCATTTCTTTTATGTTAGTTTTGAACTTCTGACTTACAATTACGAAAGAATTCTTTAAAAAAATATTCCTTAGATCAATGAAAATTCTAGCTTATTATCGCAGAATAATCAACTTTAGAAGGCCTCGAAGATCCCTATTTACATATTCTTGGGTTTCCGACAAAACTATTCAAAGAATAATAAAAAATAATGTCAGGCGACCTTGTCATGAAGTAGCACCACTTTATGAGATTAAACGGAGTTAGCTGTGAATTCCGTGCCTATATAAAATCATTCACAAGAATAGATTTCTGGAGTTTTTTAAAGGTCTAATAAACCAATTTTTCTAGTTCTGCTTTCTGGGTGTTTTTAAAACCGCCTTGAGTCAGGGGTATTCAAAACATCAAAAAAGCAAAGTAATACAAATTTGGACCTTTTCAAAAAATACTCCAGAATTGTTGAAAAGGTATTTTTTCCCATGACCTACAATCTGATCATCACTGGCAAGTGATAAAATAATTTCTGGATGATTTAGATATTATTTTATGCCGAATATCATCACAACAGACCGTATTATATCAATAAGTATTACGTTATCTTTCTGCCAGTATGGAAACACTGCCAGAAACTATCAATCAAGAAACTATAAACCATTTTAAAAATAGATTTTATTTTGCTTTTATCTCAAGTGGCTGCTAATCAAATTTTAACACAAAGTTTTATAGAATTTGTAGCATAAAAAAGCAGCAGTAAAAAGCGGGAAATCATATTTCAAGTAAGATTTAAAATTACTAAAAATTATTCAAAAAGTCAGTGCAAAAAAAAAGAAACATGAAAATTACAATAGCAGCCAAAATATGTTCCAGGGATGCCACTTAGTTTTTTGAAATGTCTGTAAAAAAGTCTGTGTATGTCTGTGCATTAGTCTAAAATTCAAATATATCAATTCACAGTCATTGAAATCCATCAGAAATCGCGTTTTTAAGCATTTGAAGTCTAACGAAATAAGTTTCGACGAAAAAGATTACAAAATATTAATTCAATGAAGTTTTTTAAATTTCTGTGTACCTCAAAAAATGTCTGGCACAAGCTCAAAAGTCTGTGAAACACAGACAAATCTGTGTATCTGGCATCCCTGATATGTTCACAAAAAAATAATAAAAAATATCAAATTATTTTGAAAGAATAAGATTTTAATTGATCTAAGAATATTGAATTGGTCATTGCTAAAAATTTACTTTTTTTTAAATCGAAATGTTAAATATTATTTTTTATAAAAACTTTTTATTAAAAATAATTATGTCCCTCAGCTACAATCAAGGTCGAGAAAAACATAAACACATTAAAAATAAACAAAATTTGAGCCTTATTTAGAAAAGCAAATAGTACCACAACATGATTTATACATCATAAAAGTAACACTACTGTCACAAATTTGCAAATATTTGAATGAATCTATAAAAATATGTTTTCCGTCTTTCTTCGATCTGCAGTTCAAAGTTTGTAAAAAGATTAAAAATTCTTTATAACATTTACACAGATAAACCTTATGCAGCATGCTAATGTTTACTTGGGTGATATTGATAGCCGGGGTGACAGTGATAGAAACAAGATTTTTTTTGCAAAATAAAAAAATCGAATTAAATACAAACGGATCGGTCTGGAACAGTATTGAGCTTGAAAATAAAATGTAAAAAGTACCTTAAGTAGTATTCAACAAATTTTGAAAAGTGTTCAAATTTAGTTTACTGGTATTAGGAATACATTGATGAATAGGATTATTTTTATACACTCAAAATGTCATGTTTTTTTCTTATTGAGAATGAGTTCAAGTCAGCAAAATGCATGCTTTTTATGTATCTCAAATTTATATTAATTGTAAGATTAGTTAATAAACCTTATAACACAAACATTTAACTTAGATTTTTTTAAGTTAAAACTTTTAAAATCAGTTGGTAGTGAGATTTTCAAAAACTTTAGCAGTAAAAGTTTTCATTTTTTAAATAAGAATAAAACTTTTAATGAAGCGAATTTTAACCACTTTTTAATTCAAAACTTAGCTACTTTTGCCATTCCAGTAATATTTTTATGTGTGCGGTAACTTCAACGAAAATAAAATTTGAATGTTTAGCCACCAAAATTGTCTTTGCCCCCATGATTTTTTTGTGAAATTTTGAAGGAGAGGGGGACAAAAAATGAAATAAAATATTGCTGCCTTATTTGCTGCAAATTGTTTCAAGCTGTTGAAATATTTGAATACAATAAATTTTTTAACTATTCTCAAACAATAATGAAAATATTTCGTGGTTTTAGATTGAAACTTTCTTGAAAACAACATCAAATTGTTTTAAAAAAAGTATAGATTACAATTATTTCAACACAAATACGTTAACTATTCAGAATAAATTTTTGCATGGAATATCAAGAAGTTTTGTTTTCAGTAGGAAAATTTAAAAATATGTAAAGGGTTTTAGGTATTTTTTGCTTCAATATTTTTGAATGAATCCTCAATTTTTGATGTATTTTCATATTTTTTTATTAAGATTAAACAATGATTCGAACCTATAAATTATTTCAGTACAAAAATTAGTTTCCAATCAATTTCCAATAAAATATATGAAAATTAGTCAAAATTTTGAGCCAATGAAATCTTAGTTTTACACTATTTCTAATTTGTACAACATCTAATGTCTTAAGCATCATTGTCTACCGTTTGTTCCAAAACCTACCGGATGCTTCATTGTAGTACACGCTGACACGTTCCAGCTGCAGGTCCGACTCTCCGTGGTAGATACCGGTGGGGTCAATTCCATGCTCCTCGGAGATGATTTCCCAGAACTGCGAAAGAAGAAGAAACAAAAAAACGGGGACGTTAGTTAGTAATTTACAAAGGCCAAAATTGTTGAAGCGTTTTGTCCACAAAACGACGATTTTCTAGCCCCGAAATTACACAGCAGACCTTTGTAGGACAAGTTCCCGCGACAAATCGGAGTCGTCGCCGTCGCCGTCACGCATCGGTAATTGTCTCAAATGGAGTTTCGCGCGCGGTCAAAAACCTCAACGGCGCGCAGAAAAGATGTCAATCAAGTTTCGAATTGACTGAAATTGAAGGCTCCTCTCGAACCACCTCTCGCGTGTTTTGAATCATCAATTTTCGTTGTGGAACCCAACCAATCATCATCAACGGCGAGAGGAGGACCAACCGCGCCGCCGCAAAGCATTATAATTAGTTCAATCTGCGCGCGATCTGTTTGTTGTTCTAACGGGGAATATCGTCGTCAGATTGGGCAGCCCCTCGGCGCTGATGACCAAGGAGAGGGGGGGCGTTCACCTTTCCAACCGAAGATCGCCAAGATTTCGAGTTCGAGTCGCAGCCAACTTGGACCCGCTTGACAACTAGCTCAACGCAGAATTGTGTTTGACAGCGGTTTTGACGTGCGAGAAGTGCGGTGAAAGTTCTAAATCGAGTGCAACTGCACTTCTGCACTCCCGCTGAGAAAATAACAAATGACAGCTTTATTTATAGAATAAAGTTGGGTCTTATAATTTATGGTCCCCATTTCGGTGTCGCGCAAGGTTTAAGTCCCGGGCCCGAGTGATTTATTCAGGTTCCTACCAGCCTACTGGGTTCTAGACATTTTAGTTTGAGAGCAGTGTGCGTTGGGCAAAAAGTGCACTCTGTTGTCAGGGCGGATGCAACGTTGAATGATGGGACTTGTCGATCGGACTTCCACTTGGAAATGCATTAAAAAGGGGAAGGAAGAGGAAACCTTACAAGTGCGCACAATGTTGCATCCGAGAAGGTGGAGTTCTGGTCTCATGTGAAAATTTGACCAGCGATCTAGAATAGGGTCAATCACCCTGCTTTAGTGGGATGAAGCCCAGGAACCGTCAGTTTGTCTATTCAAGTGGAACGTTACACCTGATTAAAATGAGCCTCTTGTCGGGCCTCTGACGTCATTCGAACAGCTTAAGGCTTGTGGCCGGGTATTTTAGTTGGGACCTCAAATACGAACCAAATTTAGTTTTGCGACATAATCTCCCACTTAAAATAGGATTATTTTATATATTGGAAAGTGATCGAACAAACGCGATCAGTGACCTATTTCCAAAATTCAAAATTATCACACTAAATATCCTTTGGGGATAATATTCAAACTCGTTCCAACTTATATGTAAAGCAAAGATCTTTTTTAATTTGCTTCAAAAATCAGGAATTTTGTATAATTAGAAGCTTATCATTCGACTCACTTCGGTCAGTATGGTTTTTGAATAAATTTGTGTTAGTTTAAAGCCAAAATTTACAAGAGATTGCGATGTTTGACCCCATTCAGCATGTTTTTGAAACATATTGAAAATGGATCAAATTGGACCAAAATATGAATTTTTGTTAGCTCCAACTTTTTTCGCAAAAACTATACCGTGTACGGTTTCAACAGTTCAATGAAAAAAACTGTTTTAAAATGGGTTTTTTCGCTTTTAAAACAAATTCAACGAAAATAATATTGTTTTTGAGATGAAATAACATTTTTGCTGTACTGTAAATAGATATTTCAACATAATTTTAAACACGTCCAAACATGTAAAACATGATCATTAAGACAGGAAATAATTCATGCAGCAAGTTGCAAAATAATGTTTTTTCAGCACGAATCGAACATTCATCCAACGTGACTTTGCCGAGTCAGATAAATACGATGAGTGCTGGAAAAAATAGTTTGCATACAACATATTTTGGAATTCCCGAAACATTTTTGAAGAAGATTATTTAGTCAAACTTTTGTTTCCCTGCTTTAGTTCAGCGTTGTGTGATTGGTCAACTAAAACATCAATACAACTTGAACTTTTCAGCACTCAAATGAGTGCTATAATGCACAATTCAGCACTGTTATTTTTGTAATGATAAGTATGCCATTTCGTTACTACAGCCTTCGAAAACGGAATTGCAAAAATGTGTTTTAAACTGGATTTAGTTAACTGCACTTCTGCATTGAAATTTGTCGAAAAAAATATATGTTTGCTCCCTAACATAAAAAAACGACCAAAGCTTAAAATAAAAAAAAATAATGGGACCTGTCTCTAAAAAGATAACTTTTTTTTAAACTCAGGGTGTTCTATATGACTAAAAAATAAATGAATTATGTCACTCGACATACACAATTTTGAACCATTTGAAAACCATTTATGTTCTCAGTACAAAAACTTTTTTCTAATTTTTAATTTGCTTTTAAAAGCAAGTATTGGTCAATTTGGATCAACTTTCTAAAGAATTGCATTTTTTTTTTTTACAGAAACGAAGGAGTAAATCAATGTGTCCAACATCTTTAAAAATATTTATTTTTTCTGAGTCAAAATTAAATTGTTCACAACAGGCAGCATTTCAAATTTAATATCTGGTTAAAATCATAAATCGCCTTTAACCCTCTACCGCCCAATTTTTTTTTCGAAAATGTTTATTTTTCCCGTGTTCAGAAGGTCATTTTGAGTAACTTTTGTTCTACGAAAAACTTTACTTCTCTTGTTTTATGTTTTTCTTGTTTCATTTTTAGTATTTAAATTTGCATTTATTTGGGTTAGTTCATTTTTATTTTTCGTAGTATTTAACCTATTCTACAACCTCTTATCATTACATTTTACCTTTCTAATTTTTCATGGTTTTACAGTTACTTTTTCAATTTTCGCTTGTTTTCACATTCTCTGCTCTAGAATGGCACCATTATCATTTAAACTGTAGAAAAATGCGTAGACGCATAGTCTGAGACACTACACAAATTACTGCATACTTCATTTTATTGAAAACATAACAAATGTTAGTAAAAACACAGCCAAAGTTCACCCCTAAAAAAAATACATTTTTTTAAACATTGGCAAAGTCACATAAAACAAGTCTAACTTTGAACCCTAAAATTTTAAGAGGTCTTCTTTCCAATGTTTTTTGAAGATCAAAAATTGCTTGAAAAATTGTATTGAAAAAAACAGCTCAGAAAAACTTTTTTATGACCAAATCTGCCAATTTCAACTCATTTATGTATGTATCAGCAACAAAATTCCCAAGCTCGCAAATTAACGTTTTTTATGTGAATTGTAATTTTGAAAATATTTAATTTTTGTTATATTCTTTGAGGTTTTGTTTTGCTTGCCTAAAACTTATTAAATAGCAATATTATCAGTTCATTATTATTATTCATTTTTAAGCGTTGATTTGCAAAAAGTGAAAAAAGTCTAAAGTCTTCACCATTTCTAATTTTTGTTTAATTTAACAACAATTTTACATTCTGATGTGAAATAATCTAAAACACGTTATTAATCTTTTGTAGTCAAATCAAAATCAAATTATTCGCTCTACAGAATTGCCTTGGCGTTCTCGATTGCGAGATTCCTACTCGAAACTAGGTGTTCGAAGGCTTGATTGTTGAGGCAATTGCAAACCTCTTTTTACACCTAAGCTTCCATCCACCCCGGGATTCGAACTGACGACCTTTGGATTGTTAGTCCAACTGCCTACCAGCGACTCCACCGAGACAGGACTCAGGGAGACGACTCCTACACCTGGACTGAGCTAACGACCTATCTAATCTAATCTAATCTAATCTAACCCTAGCGCAGCCAGTCTTTCGAGGGCATCCTGGAAAATGCCTTAGGTTGATTAACGCCTAGCATCCTCTTGTCATTATTAACAATTGCAGTGCCCCAATGCAATAAATTGCTTTGAAACATCACAAAAGTTAAAGCGGCCAGGCCAACTGCGTAAAGTTTACCGCAAAGATGATTCGTTGAAGTGGGTTGAGTTTGAGCACGAATGTTCAAACAACAACACAATTCTGAATCTACAGGGGGAGGAAGAAACGTGGGGATCCCCCCGCTCACGTTCCTGTTTGTTTAAGCAATAAATCGTTGGGAGCACCATGCTAAGAAGTTTTGGTGCTCCGGGACCCTCGGGGATGGGACATTGTATTTCCACAAATGCCCTGGACACTATTTGCCGTGGTTATAGCGCCACAACTCGCTACATGTTGGTAGAGAAAATAATATTTAGTAAATAGTACTAACATGGATCACCACTTCTGGTGGGTTTAAAATTTTTATGAAAATTATTATTTAATATTTTTACATGTGTGCACATGTCATAATTATACATTGCAAAAAATCATCAGACTCACCTTGAAGAAAACTGCTGACTTAACATCTGAAAAAGGAAAAGCATACCTGAGGTGAAGCGAAACCCCCTTGATCCTCAACCTTCCCAATTTCTTGCTCTCCGACCCCAGTCCTTGCGGGCACCAACTGTCGAGTACGCGAGCGAACAGCGAACTCTAACATCATTGCAGCATCCGCCAAATGCAGTCGGCAAGCGCAACAGAAATTTCCGTCGCTCTCCCACCTGGAAACGGTGGGGCAGCAGTCAGCCTCTGCACACGAAACTCATCCTCCCACTCCCCCTCAGCAAGCGCCACAGTTCATCGATCAATCTCCTCGCTCTCTCTCTCATAAGCCGGGCATTGCCCGTAGCCCAGAATAAGAGAGTCATCGATGACGGCGGTGCAGTGACGATGACCGTCGTATCATCGACGTTGACTGCCTCTCACACACTCGCTCTCTTCAACACACACCTGGACTGAGCTAACGACCTAACATTTTTTTTAGGTTAGTCCGGGGCCAACATTTACTTCCCGTCCGACGGAAGGCGTGATCAGACAAATCTCGTCTCGAAAAATGCCACCGGGACCGTCTGGGATCGAACCCAGGCCGACTGGGTGAGAGGCAACCACGCTTACCCCTACACCACGGTCCCGGCTAATCTTTTGTAGTCTTGTAGGAAAAACTTGACTTAATTTTCATTTTATATCCACGTATCTCTACAATGATATAAAACATCTTTATTTTTAAATTATCAGTTAAATTTATTAGAGCAGATTGAATCTTTTGTTTTCTTTTTTTTTTTTTTGAAAACTAGTCAGAAAGCATTGTACAATATTTATTTATGCCTTTTTAATAAAACAAAGACTTCATGAGATTTTTGAATTTGGGGACAACTGATTAGTTAAAGACTTAAGAGTTTAAAAAAAAATATTTTCATAAATTCATTGATATTTTGCTAATTTTTAACAGTAGCACCAACTGTTATGATGTATAAAGCATTTTGTGAAACTCTTCTCCTAATAATGTTTTGAAAACCAGGCTTGAAATTTGAGATTTAGTTTTATTTTGGCAATTTTTCTAACAAATCAAGCAAAACAATATGTATAATGTAAATGGCCAAAGGCGAACTGTGAACAAAGAGTCTGTCCTGCTCGTTCCAAATGTGAACATCCACTGTCGAAAGCAGGACAGAGTGATTGTTTACACGGCATTGGCCCATTTACGATGTTTTGCTTGAAATTTTCTCAATTCTACAGCAATCACCAATCCCAATTAGTATAAATCTGAAACTTCCCAAAAAATAACAAAAAAATCGCTCCAGGATGCAACCGATTCCGATGCCCCCCCCCCCGATAATTGGGTTCTCTCCGCCCCAATCCGGTCCAACATCGCCTTCCGGAGATGGCCCTAGCACGAAGCAGCCGTCTGTCACGTCACGCCAAAGTGACACATCTCACGCGTTCCCTTGACAGCCTTTCCACACTCTCTCACGAGAAAGAAAGAAAGGAAAACACTTTTCTTCCCCGTCTCGAGTGTGTGTTTTTGTTTTTGTTCTCCACTCCACAACTTAGGTTGCCTTTTTTACAGTTTTCCCTTCGGGGTGGAAGACGTCACACGACGAGATGCATCGAGGTTGGCCAAGATGGAAATCTCTCCGGACAGGGCGCTCCAAGGCCTGGCTAAGAATTTGAGAGTAACTTTTGGGAGGGGCGTAACTTTTTGTGCAACTCATGTTTACAAACAGTTTGTTTACACTCTTTTGAAATCTTCTTCTAGAATTGCAACGACACGTCGCGGTCTGACGCCGAGAAAAGGAAGTTGTTTTGTAGAATGAATTGGCCCGGGAAGAAACCATTTATTAACACCTAACTTTTTTTTTTCTCATCTTAATTTTCCCTCTTTCTTTCAGAGACGCTCGATGCCCTCCTTTTCCGCTTTCATTTGCGTTCTTTTTGTTTCTCTTTTCGGACCTGGCCACGTGACGGAGCCAGTCGTCGTGAGATGCCCGTTAAGATTTTGATAAATATTTACGTTCTTAATTACAGGTCGAATTCGAGTTCGGATTTCATTTTGGGCGCTTTATTTTTTGTTTGTTTATTTTATTTCTAGTGCACGACGCCGGAGAATGCTTTCTAAATTAGAGATTTCACGGTTTCGTGTGCGGTGGAGAGGCGGATTTGGCTAAAGTAACAAATTAAGGTGTCACACAGCACTACTGTTCTAAGTAGTTTGTATCTGGGATATTGAACATTAATTTATAAAATCCATGTTTGCTGTGCAAATCAAAAATGCAACAAATGCATCAATTCAGGAAGTCTGAATTCAACTTAAACCTCTCATAACACAAATTGTCGAGATAGGAAATGGAAGATTTATATTTTGAGAGCATTTCCCATCTCCAATTTTCCATTTCCCCAATTCAAAACTCCATAACTACAACAATAATATTTATCTGCCCCGTCAGAGCGACTGACGGCGTCGCTGAAAGTCGTAAAAAACGGGCAGCACTAAATCTAATTTTTATTAATTCGTTAACGAAAAAGTAGCTGTCATATGGCACCGCCGCCACACCGTGGATCATCTTTTTAAGGTTATGCCACGTGATTATGAAGTGACGCTGAGCGCTGTCATCTGTGGACAGCACTCTGGGTTCAGCGGGTCAGTGAAAGATGGGAAGTGATAAATTTATTTTTTGGTTTTTGAATATCTTTGGAGTGGTGCATCTATGAATTTTGAACATACTTTGTGAGTTGCTTTCTTGCAATGTTTAACAACGATGGAGTTTGATTGAGCAATCACTGAAAAATAATTTGAAAGATATAGATTATGCCTTCTCTCTTGCGCAAAAAGAAGATACAATTAAAGCTTTACTCTTTACAACCTAACCAAACCTCCAGACGGGCTTTTATCTAAAAATTAGCCAAAAATCCATTTGTAACCAATTATTGATGTTTAATTGGAAAGAAAAAACGAAAACGAAGTTGACTTTATAGCTGTCGGCCACCATTTCTAGTACCAACCACTAGTGTCTTCCTTTTTATCTACAAGGACTTCGCCGCCCTGGGCTCCTAAGTGTATGAAAGTATGGCACGGAGCGACGGCGCCGAATACCCATATTTGGAAAGAAGAACTCTTAAAATTATAGAAAATTTTGGGGTTGGAAGTTTGACTTGTTTTATGTAAATTTGCCAATGTTCTTAGAAATGTTTTTTTTTTTTCAAGGGTCAACTTTGGCAGTGTTTTTTTACTAACATATCCTATATATTTTGTTAAAATAAGTATGCAGTAATTTTTGTAGTGTCCCAAACTATGCGTTTACGCATTTTTTTACAATTTAAATGATACTGGTGCCATTCTAGAAAATGTGAAAAAAAGCAAAAAATATAAAAAGTGACTGTAAAAAAACATGAAAAAATGTGGTAGAATAGGCCAAATACTACCAAAAACAAACATAATCTAAACAAATTAAAATACTAAAAATAAAACAAGAAAAACATAAAAAAAGAGAAGTCAAGTTTTTCGTAGAACAAAAGCTGTTCAAAATGACCTCCTGAACAAGGGGATTTTTTTTTGAAAAACAAATTTGGGCAGTAAAGGGTTAAAATATTAAATTTCCAAAAAATATACAGATATAAGGGTATATTTGCAGAAAAATCCATGTGAAATCAATCAAATCTAGTAAGGTAATATTATTTTTTTCAAAGTGCTTGTCACTAAATTTCAACCCCCTTATTTTTAAATCAGCTCGAAAAATCAGGGGGCAGAATTATATTTTTTTGAAAAACTTCAAAATTTTAATAGACATTAAGTTTTTAAATGAAAACTATTTAAAATGTATTTCCTTGTGTTAAGGAATCATTTTTGCATGTTCGAGTTCATTCAAAAATAATTAGAATTTCATTGAATTTTCGATGTTTTTTCGTAATTTTTTTTAATTTTTTTTTTTTAAATTACTACTTAGACTTACATTTCAAAAAGGCGTAAATCATCTATGGCCTGACGATTCACGCCTTTTTGGAATGTAAGTCTAAGTAGTAATTTAAAAAAAAATGAAAAAAAATCAGGATATTGAGAAATGAAATTTAAGTCGTATTTTTGAAAATTTTACAAAGCTTAAAATTTTTAACATTGATTAATGATTTCCAAGATATCATCGGTTGAAAATTGTGCTTGGAGAACTTGAAAAAACATGTTTTAAGTAATTTTCATTCATATTTAAAAAAAAAAACAAGGATGGATACTATTTATATAAATAAGAAAATGCAGTATTGTTGAATAATTTAAAATAAAAATCACTATAACTCAAAAACGGTGCACTTAATCCAAATTTAACGAAAGGATTTTTCCATATAGAATTGAAATTATCATAAAAAATGTTTATTTGAATTTTTTCGTGCATTTTCAAAACTTTCCAAAAAACACAACTTTTTCAAAAAATCATAACTTAGTCAAAAACAAAACGTCCGTCATACCCCATATCTCCAAAGTTGACACTTTTGCCTACTAAAGTATATCAAAAAAATATGTTTTGATCTTGATGATTTTGGGAAATTAAAAAAAAAGAAACTAATGTACAGTTGAATCATGAGGAGTAAATTAAAACCATTTTCTTAAAGAAGCTTGTTTTGCACATTTTTTCTGCACGGATCATTTTAAAGTATGTAGAAATTACTGCATCTAATAATTATTTCCATTTGAAATCAAGTGATAAATACAGCTATTATTTCTATTTCGATCAAATAGCTAGTTATAAATTTAGGTAATTTTCTACTTCTTAAAAAATATTTGATTTTAATTTTGAAACTGGTTTTTTGGCTATGGCCAAAAGATCTTTTTTCCAGTGCAATCCATTCGGTCCGGTTCCGGGTCCCATAGCTTGATATTGAAAATTGCAGGGTTTTATTAGGGCGTTAAATAGTTATAAATAAACATTTTATGTGAATGTAAAAACAGTTTATTTTAAGATAATCTAAAAACTCAACAATTTTACCATGAACTATTGTGGTTGTATTTGGCAACTACCTTTTTAAACCTTCTACTGTAAGGACTTTTTATGCAAATATTCAGCCGTAATCAAATACAAACCAGAATCTTTTGCAATTGATGTTTTCGGGAAAGCATCAACCACTGAGGTGGCTTAAGTAAGGTTCTGTATTTTAAAGAAATACACTTGACCCAAATCATAACCAAAACATGTTTTGTGTATTCCACTCTAGAACACTAATTACAAGCCCTAAAACATCAACAGTTAGCTCGCCGTCTATTTTATCAAAAAGAAACGGGTCGGTCACGTCCAACGTCACACACTCACTCACAATAGGTGGTCCGTCCAAAAGTAGAGCCACACGCGTACCACCTGACCCATTGGAAAGTCCGCACACTCACTTTTCTAGGCCAGCGTCCGACCTGTTGTTTTTCACTGTCACTGTGTTTTGTTGCGGTTGTAATTGTCGAGCGAACGTAAACCGTGTGTGACATTACTAGCCATTAAACAGGTAATGTGGTGTGGTCATGAAAAAAACACGAAAATTAAACCCACTTCCTGGGGGCTTCCCTTGCAAGTCTCTCTGTCTTTCCAAAAAGCACAACCAGCACACACACGTGACCAACCCCCGAAAATAAAGAGTCAACGGTTACGGTTCAGGGGATTAAACCGCACTAGAGTCTGGTCCCTAATTAAAATTATTATTAGAAGAAAGCTCACTTGGCAAACAAGCGGCAGCAACTCCGAAAAGAAATACGTATAATTTGACTTCCGCTGAACGGGGCCATTTGGCCCCACTCTTCAGAGTCATCAAATTTCGAGTTAATGCGTTTTGGGGGCCCCTCCGTCCAAGTCTTTGGATTCAGCGGCGTGTGATGTATGGCTTCGCTACATGTGTCCAAGACCTTACCGAGCCGGGACGGAAATCCACCAGCCAGCGTCGGATTAGTGGTCCTTACGATTAATTTGATACTTGAACCGGGTGTAAAATTAAACAGGGGGTGTCGGACTCCGGGAAGTTGAAATTACCTGAAAGGAGAAGAAAAGAAGATGTTGTTGAAATTGTTTTGCGAAATTAGTTTCTATGTCATATATGATTTGTGAGCCATGAACAATAGTGAAGTTATTACCAAGTCTTAAAACTAAATCAAACTGAATCACTTCCACAAACGATCCCATTCAAAATTGCCATCATTTCTCGTTTATCACGTACAAATTACCTGTGGTGTGATCCACTTTTGCCTTCCTCACTGAGGTAAGGCTATAATCCTGCTCTAAAAATGAACTTTTTATTTAAAGCTCGAAAACCCACCTTGATGTATACATATCGACTCAGAATCGAAAACTGAACAAATGTCTGTGTGTATGTGTGTGTGTATGTGTGTGTGTATGTGTGTGTGTATGTGACCAATAATGTCACGCAGTTTTCTCAGCACTGGCTGAACCGATTTTGACCAAACCAGTTGCATTCGACTTGATTTAGGGTCCCATACGGTGCTATTGAATTGTTTGAAGTTTCGATAAGTAGTTCAAAAGTTATGTATAAAAATGTGTTTTTTCATATTTTTGGAAGTTGAATAACTGGCAGTAAACTTAACCAAACATCATCATGTTATACATCGTTAGTTAGATAATTGAAAGACCTTTCTAACGAGTCCAAAACATTGATAATCTGGCAACCCTGTCTCGAGTTATAACCACTTAAGTGATATTTATGTACTTTTTTGTAGCCAGATCTCACTTAAATGTATGTAAACAATGTCCGGATCCATCATCCAATCCATCGTTGGTTAGGTAATTGAAAGACCTTTCCAACGAGTCTAAAACATTGAAGATCTGGCAACCCTGTCTCGAGTTCTAATCACTTTAGTGATATTTATGTACTTTTTTTGTAGCCGGATCTCACTTAAATGTATGTAAACAATGTCCGGATCCATCATTCGACCCATCGTTGGTAAGGTAATTGAAAGACCTTTCCAACGAGTCTAAAACATTGAAGATCTGGCAACCCTGTCTCGAGTTCGGACCATTTAAGTGATATTTATGTACTTTTTTTTTAGCCGGATCTCACTTAAATGTATGTAAACAATGTCCGGATCCATCATTCGACCCATCGTTGGTAAGGTAATTGAAAGACCTTTCCAACGAGTCTAAAACATTGAAGATCTGGCAACCCTGTCTCGAGTTCTGACCATTTAAGTGATATTTATGTACTTTTTTTGTAGCCGGATCTCACTTAAATGTATGTAAACAATGTCCGGATCCATCATCCGACCCATCGTTGGTAAGGTAATCGAAAGACCTTTCCAACGAGTTTAAAATATTGAAGATCTGGCAACCCGGTCTCGAGTTCTGACCACTTTAGTGATATTTATGTACTTTTTTTTTAGCCGGATCTCACTTAAATGTATGTAAACAATGTCCGGATCCATCATTCGACCCATCGTTGGTAAGGTAATCGAAAGAACTTTCCAACGAGTCTAAAACATTGAAGATCTGGCAACCCTGTCTCGAGTTCTGACCATTTAAGTGATATTTATGTACTTTTTTTGTAGCCGGATCTCACTTAAATGTATGTAAACAATGTCCGGATCCATCATTCGACCCATCGTTGGTAAGGTAATCGAAAGACCTTTCCAACGAGTCTAAAACATTGAAGATCTGGCAACCCTGTCTCGAGTTCTGACCATTTAAGTGATATTTATGTACTTTTTTTGTAGCCAGATCTCACTTAAATGTATGTAAACAATGTCTGGATCCATCATCCAATCCATCGTTGGTTAGGTAATTGAAAGACCTTTCCAACGAGTCCAAAACATTGAAGATCTGGCAACCCTGTCTCGAGTTCTAACCACTTTAGTGATATTTATGTACTTTTTTTGTAGCCGGATCTCACTTAAATGTATGTAAACAATGTCCGGATCCATCATTCGACCCATCGTTGGTAAGGTAATCGAAAGACCTTTCCAACGAGTCTAAAACATTGAAGATCTGGCAACCCTGTCTCGAGTTCGGACCATTTAAGTGATATTTATGTACTTTTTTTTTAGCCGGATCTCACTTAAATGTATGTAAACAATGTCCGGATCCATCATTCGACCCATCGTTGGTAAGGTAATCGAAAGACCTTTCCAACGAGTCCAAAACATTGAAGATCTGGCAACCCTGTCTCGAGTTCTAACCACTTTAGTGATATTTATGTACTTTTTTTGTAGCCGGATCTCACTTAAATGTATGTAAACAATGTCCGGATCCATCATTCGACCCATCGTTGGTAAGGTAATCGAAAGACCTTTCCAACGAGTCTAAAACATTGAAGATCTGGCAACCCTGTCTCGAGTTCGGACCATTTAAGTGATATTTATGTACTTTTTTTTTAGCCGGATCTCACTTAAATGTATGTAAACAATGTCCGGATCCATCATTCGACCCATCGTTGGTAAGGTAATTGAAAGACCTTTCCAACGAGTCTAAAACATTGAAGATCTGGCAACCCTGTCTCGAGTTCTGACCATTTAAGTGATATTTATGTACTTTTTTTGTAGCCGGATCTCACTTAAATGTATGTAAACAATGTCCGGATCCATCATCCGACCCATCGTTGGTAAGGTAATCGAAAGACCTTTCCAACGAGTTTAAAATATTGAAGATCTGGCAACCCGGTCTCGAGTTCTGACCACTTTAGTGATATTTATGTACTTTTTTTTTAGCCGGATCTCACTTAAATGTATGTAAACAATGTCCGGATCCATCATTCGACCCATCGTTGGTAAGGTAATTGAAAGACCTTTCCAACGAGTCTAAAACATTGAAGATCTGGCAACCCTGTCTCGAGTTCTGACCATTTAAGTGATATTTATGTACTTTTTTTGTAGCCGGATCTCACTTAAATGTATGTAAACAATGTCCGGATCCATCATCCGACCCATCGTTGGTAAGGTAATCGAAAGACCTTTCCAACGAGTTTAAAATATTGAAGATCTGGCAACCCGGTCTCGAGTTCTGACCACTTTAGTGATATTTATGTACTTTTTTTTTAGCCGGATCTCACTTAAATGTATGTAAACAATGTCCGGATCCATCATTCGACCCATCGTTGGTAAGGTAATCGAAAGACCTTTCCAACGAGTCTAAAACATTGAAGATCTGGCAACTCTGTCTCGAGTTCTGACCATTTAAGTGATATTTATGTACTTTTTTTGTAGCCGGATCTCACTTAAATGTATGTAAACAATGTCCGGATCCATCATTCGACCCATCGTTGGTAAGGTAATCGAAAGACCTTTCCAACGAGTCTAAAACATTGAAGATCTGGCAACCCGGTCTCGAGTTCTGACCACTTATGAGCCCTTGAGTGATATGTGTGTTTTTTGTGTTCCTGAACTTAACGAAATTAGACGAAAATTGTGTCCAACCCCATCATATTTCATATCACCCATTTTTGGAAAAGAGTGAGGAAGGCACCAACCACATAGGTGGATTAAGTTAGTTTTTTATTATTTATTCACGCATCATCGCGCTCGGCAATTTTCCCCCTTTTTCATCTTGCTATATCATTACCCATTGTGTTGTTGTATGTGTTGTTACATTTAATTTAATGAGTGCAATTTGAATCAGTTAAATGGCTGTTAATAGCAAGGGAAAAGCTGCGATCCACTTTCCTTGGAGTTCGCAGAAGAGACCGCACAAGTGCACGATTGCGGAATTAAGGAATTTCAGAACATCCAAACCAAGCGCTGTGTCTAAATTAAACTTGGAGCAGAATCCCATGGGATTGAGCGCAGACTTGTTCAGTCTTGGGAAATGTATAAAATTCTTGGAGACCACATTGCTGCTGCCTGGCGATGATTTATTTCCAATTTAGACCGGAGAGGATCGTCGTGTGGCAATACGGTTGTTTTAAGAGCGATCTAAAAACATCTTCCACTTGATTTAGGAAGTGCCGGAATTTGGGAGATTCCATACGAAAACAAATCGTATGGTGTTGAAATTGGAGCTGGCCTCCGAGTTTGGGATAGTCTAGCAAGGTAAGCATGAGAGATTTGGTTGGTAATGAACAAGATTAGATAAAATAACTTTAAAAATATGTTGAAAGCATATTTTCTGATACTGAAATCAATGCCATACAATTTTCTTTGGTTTGATTATCTTTAAATTAGTATTGTATTCTTTGAGTTATGAAGTACTTGAAACTAATTGTAACGTCATCAAACATATTATTTCTTCACGCTCAATAAACCCAATCATTAGCCACAAGAAACATATGATTGAGCGTATCAACCCGCATAAAACCATTAAATTCCAGACACTATGAAGCTATAAACGCATTTCCGATTTAAATACGGATTGATACTTTACAGCATATCGTTTACATCGCGTTATCTTGTCGCAAAATAAGTGAAAACTGTTATGTTTACATGATTCTGTAATGTTTATTTCTAACTAAAGGAGCTATTGGACTATGGCAAACAAACAAACAAACTCGCACTTTTTTGTGTTTGACAGTATGCCAAACTCTCGAATTTGTATGCGGCAAACTCGCAAACAAATCAAAATGTATGCAGGCTGACGTTTCTGCAAACAAATGCAGGCAAACTTCCAAACTGTTAAAAAGTTTGTTTTCTCAATTTGAGATCAGTCTACTCTCTAATTGTCGATATTGCTCTCGATTGTCTCTCGATTGTTCCTTCAGTTCATTCTACACAGAAAAAATTATGGTAATATTCATCAGGAAGTGATGACAAATTTGGTGTCAAAAAAGTGTAATATTTCATCAGGAACTGGTGAACTTTTATCAGGTTCATATTTTTACACATTTGGTTATTTTCAAAAAAGAGGTAATATTCATCCTACTAAATTTCCAACCTTCAAAAATTCATTTTTTTTTTCAATAGAACTACATATTTCGATGCTCTTCTTGTCTCGATATTCTTCCCATCTCGATAAATCCCTTCTTCAATAGTCCCTTAAATTTCATTTGCTTCAAAATGCTCTAAGACTGTCAATATTTTGCATTCCTTGATTCTGTCACATAGCTGAATGTTTCCAATCGAGTCTTCATTTTGCATTATTGTTTAAACTTATGATTCTCTTTCTCGATGCTTCTTTCGGTATTGACATCCATAATTTTTACTGTATTCTATTAAAATCACTCAATTTAAGCAATTTTTATGCCATTTGCTACAAGTTAGGTACGTGAAAAGTATGGCATTTGGCAGAGCATGAGAGCATTGGCTTTATATTGGCCGGATTGCCCAAAATTACACGCGGCAAATCAGCCTCGAACTGTGCGCCGCACTTTTGAGAAAATGCGCGCTGTCAAATCCCATACTGTGCATTTTGTTTTTGTTGTTCTTCTTATTCAAATCGGGTGACATTGTTGCCAGATATGTTTCTTATATATAGCACTAAAAGTGCTGAAAATCGCTGACAACGATTTCTACGGCATATTTTGAAATGCCGCTCGGTAGGCTATCTTGGTTTGCATTAGTACAAGTGCATCACTCCGCGCCTCTAAAACCAGAACAATAACAAAAGAACAACGAACCATGCCAGTAAAACCAAAACCTAAACAAAATTTGTCACACATTTTTGATGATTTGAAAAGTTTCCCAAAATTGTGTGTTTTCAAGAAACACTTATATGGGAATTTCAATTCATGCCATTTGGAGTGATGATTGATTGTAATTCAATGCGCACAAGTTTTACAAAAGTCGTCGCTAACAACTCGGAATCTGTCAAAAAGTCCATCTTTTCAGTAAAATACTACCAAAAATTTTTTTAGCAGTTTTTATCAAACAGTTTAAATCCAATAGAGTATGGTGCTTACTTGCTTCTGTAAAAAGATACAGCGTGTTCAAAACTCATTTAAAACGTGTTTTTTGCTCGAAAATCACGTTTAAGATAAGTTTTGAAGATGCTGTATCTTCTTTCAGAAAATAGTTAGCACCATACTCTCTCCGGAAAAGTTGTAGAGCACCTTCTAGAGCATCCGAATATGAGTCCGAGTTTGATATAGAGTGAAACGTGGATTTTTAAATGTCAAAATTCAAAAAATGATTTTTCCGAATGAATAGAAAAATTGCTGTGCTGGAAAATCTATTTTTTGTATTACACCCTATTGTCCCATAACATCAGATTTATGTAATAACGCTCTATTTTTTGTCCAATAACCTATCGCCAATCAGTGTCTTGCGAACCTTCGTGGTGAACGGACACTAGAGCTGCGGTATTTTTTACTACCTAAGCTCAGAGTTATTTCAAACAAAATTCACAGTCTTTTTAAAGACTACCTGAGTTACTTTCCAAAATTCTAAACAGTCTTTTCAAGACTAACCCCACCTGAAATTTTGCTGTATTTTACAAACGAAGCCATCTTTTAAGAGAACTTTGCTTGCAAAATGCGTCAAAACAAAGGTAAACGCAAATCTTCTGAAGATTTGATCGTTACGTCGGTGAAGCGTTTGAACGCTAAACCGGCTAACGGAAACAGAAAAGAAAACAGCCTCATCCGAGGTCTGATTCTGATTCTGAAAGTGAGGTTAATCCTCCAATCCCATTGGCAAATAGTTTCGGTGTTTTATCCGAAACTGTTGACAAGGATCCTTCTCCTCGTACTGAGCCTTCTGCCGTCGAGAAACGAGTAAAGGCTCCGCCAATTGTAGTGACTTCCGTCTCCGATTTGGCCAGCTTTCGAACGCAACTGAAGAATTGCAAGGAAACTTGCAATTTGAAGGTTTCGTTCCAGCTTGGTCGAAGAGGAGAATGTCGCTTGTTGACGGAATCTTTACAAGATCACCAAACTTTTGTTGGTTATTTGAAAACCACAAACACAATTTCTACACGTATGAGACCAAGAATGCTCGTCCATTCAAGGCGGTCCTGAAAGGTCTCTCCAACGACTTGTCGGTGGATGAGATCAAAAACGAACTTAAGGTGTTGCTTGGCTTTGCCCCATCCCAAGTAATACCAATGAAGAAAAAATCAAACGGGAATATTTCTCGCTTTGGTTTGACTTCACAATTTTATCTGATTCATTTCAACAGAAATGAAATCAACAATTTGAAACTTTTGGACAAAGTACAGTTTTTGTTCCATGTACGGGTAAAGTGGGAGCATTTTAAGAAACATGGCGGTAATGGCCAGAATCTGACCCAGTGCCGGCGTTGCCAGGCATTCGGTCACGGTACTGATCATTGCGCCATGGTTCCAAAATGCATGGTTTGCGGGGATTCTTCTCACGACAAGGACAATTGTCCCGTGAAAGAAGTCACCCAATTTAAATGTGCAAATTGTGGTGGAAATCACAAATCAAATTTCTGGGATTGCCCCATCAGAAAAAAGGTTTTGGATTCTCGTGCTAAGCATCAGCCGAAAACCAAACCGAAATTTTCTCAAAGTCAGGTTGTACCTGCATCTTTAAATCAAACGTTCGTGCTGTCTCACTCGAACAATACCCCTACCGTGGAAAAGTTAGGTAACAGCAATGGCATTTCTTATGCCAACGTCGTTTCGGGTTCGGGTTCATCCACGAATTTTAAATCCTCTACCAATTTTCAAATTGGGCAGGTACCTCAAATTTCATTTGAAAATTTTTCTGCTGGCAACGCTTTGGGATCTTCTGATCTCGGCGATGTTACGTTTGAAAAATGACTTTTTGCAAAACTCACTGTTTGGTTTGATTCAAACAATGAGTAATGCTACATCCATGATGGAAGCAATCCAGATTGGATTAAAATTTGCGAATGATGTTGTTCTTACCCTGAAGTTTAATCATGGATCTAAGTAATTCCATCAATATTATGAATTTTAATGCTCGCTCTTTAAAAGCGAAAGAAAATGAATTTTTCAACTTTTTACGAGTTCATAACGTGCATGTTGCTGTTATAACCGAAACATTTTTAAAAACTGGCACTTATTTGAAAAGTGATCCAGATTATAAAGTTATAACCAATAACAGAATGAATCGAAATGGCGGTGGAGTTGCAATAGTTATCCACCGTAGTATGACTTATAGTACGTTACGTGACTTTAAGTTAAAAGTTATTGAAAGTTTGGGCATTGAACTTGAAACTTCTTTTGGGAAAATTATGATTGCAGCTGCATATTTGCCTTTCCAATGCACTGGGGAAAATAAAAATTATTTCAAAGGGGATTTGAATAAACTTACTCGGCATAGATCTCGATTTTTGATCATCGGTGATTTTAATGCCAAACACCAATCTTGGAATAATTCAAAAGTAAATTCCAATGGTAAAATTCTATTCAGAGATTGCACTTCTGGTCTTTATTCGGTTTTATACCCGAATGGGCCAACTTGCTTTTCTTCTGTTAGAAATCCATCAACAATTGATTTGGTTTTGACAAATCAAAGTCAGTATTGTGGTCCTTTAGTGACTCATGCTGATTTTGATTCTGATCACCTTCCAGTAACTTTTTCACTTTCTCATGAAGCAGTTACCAGACCCAATAGTTCTGTGTTTAATTACCACAAAGCTAATTGGGACAGGTATCAGCATCATATTGAGAATAATTTAAATCATGATTTTGTTTTAGAAACCAAAGCTGATATTGATTCAGCCTTGGAATCTTTAACTAATGCCATTTTGGATGCTAGGAATATTGCTATTCCTAAAGTCCAAGTCAAATTTGATTCTCCCATTATTGATGACGATCTTCAGCTTCTGATTCGTCTGAAAAATGTTCGCCGAAGACAGTATCAACGTTCTCGTGATCCTGCACTGAAGCGAATTCAAAAGATTTGCAAAAGGTTATTGACCACAGATTCACTCTCCTGCGAAATGGAAAGTTCGCAAGAGATGTCGAACAAATTAAACCTTATTCCAAACCTTTTTGAAACTTTCAAAGGTTCTTAAGAAACCTCAAAAACCAATCCCTTCTTTAAAAGATGGTGATAATATTTTATTAACTAATGGGGAGAAAGCTCAAAAACTTGCTCAGCAGTTTGAGAGTGCTCATAATTTCAACTTAAATGTTCTGAGTCCTATTGAAGATCAAATTTCAATAGAATTTCAGAATATTGTTGAACAAGAGTTTTCATTAGATGATGTTTTTAATACGGATCTGAATGAAATAAAATCTATTATCAAAAAATTTAAAAATATGAAAGCCCCTGGTGAGGATGGCATTTTTTACATTTTAATTAAAAAATTACCTGAAGCAACTTTAAGTAGCTTGGTCAAAATTTGCAACAAATGTTTTGATTTGGCATATTTTCCCAGTAGTTGGAAAAATGCCAAAGTAATTCCGATTTTAAAACCGGATAAAAATCCTGCTGAAGCTTCAAGCTATCGGCCCATTAGTTTGCTTTCATCTATTAGTAAATTATTCGAAAGAATAATTCTTAATAGAATGATGACGCACATTAATGAAAATTCAATTTTCGCTGATGAGCAGTTTGGATTTCGCCTTGGGCATTCAACTACTCATCAGTTGTTGAGAGTTTCAAATTTAATTCGAAGCAACAAATCTGAGGGCTATTCTACTGGCGCTGCTCTTCTAGACATAGAAAAAGCATTTGACAGTGTTTGGCATAAAGGTTTGATTGCGAAATTGAAAAGGTTTAATTTTCCGATTTATATCGTGAAAATTATTCAAAATTATTTGACGGATCGTACTCTACAGGTATGTTATCAGAACAGCAAATCTGATCAACTACCTGTACGTGCTGGCGTCCCTCAAGGAAGCATTTTGGGTCCAATTTTATACAATATTTTTACTTCTGACTTGCCTGATTTGCCCCCAGGATGTCAGAAATCACTTTTTGCTGATGATACAAGCATCTCCGCCAAAGGTAGAAGCCTTCGTGTCATCACAAGAAGATTACAAAAAGCTTGGATATTTTCAATTCTTATTTGAAAGAATGGAAAATTACTCCAAATGCTGCAAAACTCAACTTATTATTTTCCCTCACAAACCAAGGGCTGATTTTCTTAAACCAAAAGTCATCACATTATAAAGATGAATGAGGTAAATTTAAAGTGGGAGGATAAAGTGAAATATCTTGGACTTGCTTTTGACAAAACCTTACTTACAAGGATCACATTGAAAGTATCCAGGTTAAATGTAACAAATATATTAAATGTTTGTATCCACTTATAAACAGGAATTCTAGACTTTGTCTCAAGAATAAACTGTTAATTTATAAACAAATTTTCAGACCTGCCATGCTTTATGCTGTGCCGATCTGGACAAGCTGTTGCTTAACCAGGAAGAAAAAACTTCAGAGGATTCAGAACAAAATTCTGAAAATGATTCTGAAACTTCCTCCCTGGTTCAGCACCAGTGAACTTCATCAATTAGCCGAAGTTGACACTTTGGATGTTATGTCCAATAAGATAATTGATGCATTTCGACAAAAATCATTGCAGTCTTCAGCTGCATTGATCCGCTCTTTATATAGTTTATAAGTTAGTTTTAAGGTATCCCTTTTCCCTTTTGTACATGTAGGACCTCCTACATTTGAAATCACTGAATAGCGAAAGCTAAATATTTCATGAATAAATGAAAGTTGCTAGTATTTAAAATTGAGGTGAAAAGTCATCGATTGTGATTGGACACTCAATAATATTTTAACTGAATGAATGTACATGGAAGAGAAAATCAAAATAAATATAAATTAAAAAAAAAAAAAAAAAAACCTATCGCCAACCCTCGATCCAGTAACTACTCAACGATCAAAACAATCCAATTAATTCCGTAGAGGCCAAAGGTACCTTACCTTCACTTTGACATTTCGACGTCGTCGTGCTATCATGTCGCACCCGCCATTTTGACGTTCCGAGAAAAACGCGTTTTAATGTTTGGCCTTGAATATACAAAAACGAGAGCACGCAATGTAAACAATAACAAACACATTTTGTTTGGCTGACCATTCTGTGCATTGTCCCGAAGTTTGGTTGAAGTTGGTTGCTGGAGTCCCGAGTTATAATTACAAATGTTTACGGAAGTCTAGCTTGTACGTGCGACAAACGCATCCTGACTTTCCTGGCCTGAAATCCCTTTGGCCTTTTGTCGCACTTACATCAATTTTCATGGAGTGACAAGATAGCACGACAAGATTGAAACTACTTTCATATGTAAAGTGACAAAAATGTACGGAGTTTTTTCGGTTTTTGTTGAATATCTCAGCATTGAAATAGAATTTTGGGGATCTGTGAAGGTCAAAAGGTGAGGCATTGTGAGCTGCACAAAATGGCGTTCTTAACTCAATTTGGCCTAAAATGCACGTACGACAAGTTAGCACGATGGCGACGATTTGACTGATCTTGGGCGCTCGCCACAAGCCTAATTTTCTTCTTCTTTCGCCTCTCTCTCTTCTTACGTGATCTGAGCGTTTCGCCCATAACCTCACATGTCAGAAGCCGCTCCGCACGCTAATCTACCGCCAAGTCAATCAAATGAACGCCGAGAAACAAAAGACCCCCTAGCCCAACTTCCTCGCGAATTGGGGCTGCAAACGGTACCACGGTGAGGCACACTTTCGCGAATTTTCGCTTTTTGCAAACCTTGGCGAATTGCGCGAACAGATTTAGCTACGCACCCAATCGATTGGGCTTAATCGCTGGGGCACATACGGTTAAGCAGATTATCTGGGTGGAGCCGATGCAGCGCGCGGGGTGACCCTGCCCAAGGGTGATAAGCTGAAGCTGGGCTGGCGATGCCGGGAAGTAGGTAGTCGCTGAGAGCGGTCAAACTGGAATTGGATTTTTCGCGAATTTGAACCAGGTTATGTTAGGTTATGTTTTGATTTAAGGTGAGGTATCTATTAGAGTCTGTGCCGTCTACTAGGAGATCTAGTAGAAAACTTTTATAAATCATTTATCAGTTTCATTAAGAAAGGAATTAAGGACCAAACCTAACCTTAAGATAATCAATTTGATTAAATTCTTGAAATTGGTCTGCTCTACTCTTACGAAGGCTCCCTAATCCAACATAGTTTCAGTAGAAAGTGGTCAGGCTCCAGTCGCCCTCGCCTTTCCCAGATCGAGTTGAGGGCGTTCCAATACACCGTCCAGACGTGAGGTTCGGTCCCCGTCAATGGGTGCCACTTTTGATTTGATTGAATTAAATCTCGCTCTCGATTCGCGCTGGCAGCCTCGACAAAGGCCAAAACCAAACAACAGCCAAATTTGCCAAAGCCAGCAACAGGACTGGTGGACGTTTCGTCGTGAAACGTGGCGCGAAATTCGATAACAAAAAGCCCCACGTTGATCAATGTAATCCATCCTATAAAGGTACGGCTATGTTTCTACAGTTGTATTGGTGTAGGGACCAAGAGAAAAAAAAATTGTCAAGTTTAGCTACGAAATTCAATTTTATGTAACTTTTCTCTCCGTGCACTGTCAGACTAGAAAAATTATGACGTCATACCGTTTGTTTTGCTAGCAGATATGAAGGAATTTTAATGATTTTAAGGTTTTGCTAGGATTTGAACGAACCTGTGCTGCGCAAATGTCCTTCTGCCGGAAGAAAACTTCACGAAAAAGGTAAACAATGTGCTGAGAATAGTTTTATTTTTACTAATTTGGTTTATTTCAGCGGTATTAGCGGGCGAGTCAAATCGGACAGTCAAATTACGGAACCAGAATCGCAACCCGCTTGTTGCTCAATTTCTGGCAGAGAAGAAACGGCCAGCTCTTCTGTGGACCGATGGGAGAAACAGGAGCGGAACTGGTGATTGAACTGTGGCGCGACAGAACAGTGATGGAATCGGAGTACTAGCAGCAGCACTTTTCGTCAAGCATTCGGCAGGAGCAGCGCGGCAGTGATGCGTTCAAGTAAGCGCTGCACTCAAACCAGTCCCCGCACTTTGGTGGCGACCAATTCAGCACCGATTATCAGCTGCAATCAACCCCGGGATGGCCAACAGCAGTACCGATCGGCAATCTCCAAAGCTCAGTGTCAAACTCTACCAAACCCGCACCACCGTGAGACTGCTGGCTGTGGACAACGATCAGCTGCAAAAGCAGCTTCAATCCCGGCAGGTCACCATGTTGACGCACGGTATGCATCGGCACAACGTTGGACTGCCGCCGCAATCAATTATGCTCCCCAGCAGCAAAACCTCTTTCGCAAAAACCGCAGCGCCAGGTCGTTGCAAGGCGTGATATGAAACACATCCGCAAGTTTGGCCAAAACTCCAAGCTGGCCCCTCCCCTGCAGCAGCGACAGTAAACGTCGATACACCAGCAGTTTTGCGTCGATTCCAAGGAAACTGTACGGCGTAGAACCTGCTTGAACGTTTGGCCATTTGGATGACAAGCTTACCAAGAATTTGGCAATGAAGGTAAACAAAATATGATATTCGTAGTAGGAAAAATAAACTAAATACATACAATTTATTTTAGCTGTTGCAGAATTTCGGAATGCGGTCGAGTCAGCTTGGAGAAAAGCGTTTGGACCGGAAGAGCAAGAAGATAGTTGAAAGAAGTAGTTAAAGTAGATGGCCGTAGTCGTGAGGCAACAAGTTGGCAAACGTTTGTGGCAGTAGTTTTTGAGCCATTGATGGAGGAAATGGTGGCGAAACCGATTGGAGCTACTTCTTCCAGAACATTTCGATGCCACCCCAAAAGCAGCAGCAGGTTCTGCTATGCAATCAGCAGCACCATCACGGCCGGTGGTGGTGTACCTCTGCACGCGATACACTTGGAGCAGTCGCAATACGGCGGCGCCTGGCCCATGAACAAGATGAACGGTTACGGCGGCCAGTAAATGTTCTGCATCAAACTTCATCATGACTTTGACGGGTTTTGTCGACGGTTGGTATCGGAGACTGCCTCTGGCGATGGCTTGCGCGGTTCAGGTGCAGAATAGTTTCGCGTCAACTGGGCCTAGGCCATCGCTTTGCCCAGTAAGTCGTCACATCAACGTGTCACGTTGTATTTCCGCCGCCAAAAGTTCGCAACACAACACCAGACAACATGCGCAAGTTTGGACTAGACTTAAAACTGGAAGCCACAACAGAAACCAGCTAGGCGATCAGCAGGATCTGCAGCCCCTTGAATTGAAGTACCAATCTTGGTAAACCAATGGGGAATACGCAAAACTTCTTCAAAATAGCCAAAACAAAAATAATCATCTATTTATAATTGATTGCGTAACAAAACTTTTAATCAAATATCTGTTAAGATTCCCAATTCGAAAATAAATGAAATTCCTGAATCTAATCTTTCACTAAAATATGACAGAGAACCTCGAATAAAAAAAAAATCAAAAAAATACTCTGTATAATCTGAACTGAACCGTGGTTGATTCTGTCGAAATGTTGATTTCAAACGATAATCGTGAATTTCGACAACTCACATTGTTTCGTAGAGTTTTCCTCTCATCGGAACCTCGTAGGATCATCCCTGAGGGCTCCCGTTCATTCCGGATTATGACCACCGAAAAAACCATTTTCGTACGCAGTATCGGAAACTATATTCATCAAATTCTTATGATTCCATAAATTGTTTCCCTGTCGGGACTTTCCTGAGAGCTTCCGGTAATTCAGAATTATGGTCATTTCCGTAAAAATGTCTTCTTATGGTCTGTGCCTTGTTAAATATATACTAAAAACGCATTATTTATTATTAAAATAGCAATTTCCATTAAATTCCTATATCGCCCTGTGCAAGCAAGAACGGTATGACGTCATCAGTAGAGGCATCGCGAATGTTGACACTTTTTCGCTTACTAACACTAAACCAACCCGTTCTCAGCCGGACCTCTTAATATACGGACATTGCACGTTGATGGCCAATAATCTGCAAACCGCGACGCAAGGGAAGTCAAGGAGTCTGAGCGTGTGAATTGGATTGGATTCGCGTGTGAGACATGGAACACATTCGGGTTGGCTGGTGATGTTTATTTTCTGAAGATTTGTTGAAGGAAACAAATTTCAACTTAAATGGACAATATTGCAGATTATTGCCATACATTATTTTTCAAAGTTTTTGTCCCTCGGCTCTGGCCGGGGTCGAGGGGGGGGACGTTGGGCAAACACAAAAAATATATATAAATATTCAAAAAACAAGCCATAGTTTCAACATTTCCATGGAAAAGGTGTTTAAAAATGCATTTTACAGTAGTTCAATTGTTTTGCAATCATTAGTTTTCAAAAAATGTAAGATTTGACGAAAACAAAAAATTTAGCAAAACAAAAACTTTTTGCGATTATAAGCATCGAAAATTTTCAAAAACTCAAACGATTTATAAATCTACCCAAACATATTAATACTAAAAATGATTATAAACGCAGAGTAAAGTATTTTAAATTGATTGATTGCACTTAAATTTACATTGAAATTTTGAAGTTTTTTGAAAAAAAATTGTTTTGTTCCCTGATTTTTCGGGCCAACTTTGAAGAGGAGGGGGGACGAAAACTTTAAATAGAATGTGTACCAGCCTAATAGCATTTAATTGTGAAAGTATTGCAGATTGCAGCGATTTTTAGACAATCGTGCAACTTGTGGAAAGCTCTATACAAAAGTGCACACCTCAAACTACCACTGCCACTGTGGTTAGAGGAAGAAATCACAATATAAAATTGAATAATTGATGTAAGCTGTTGGAAGGAACTGAAAATCCCATTGAAATAGAGAAAAATGTTTAGAAAACAAAGATTTGAGCATCGATGGTACTTTATTTGTTTTTCTTCATAAACTTATTAAATTTAATCAAATTTCACTTTAATAACATTTTGACTGCCATTTTATTTTCAAGCTAGAAATACAAAAAAAATAAGAAGATTAAAACATGGTTTATTGAAGAACAAATTAAAAATATTGGTCTAAGCAAACAGGCCTTATAATATTGAGCATGAGCATGAGCATGAGAGACCACCCATGGTTGTCCTTCTCCGTTGCTGAACAGGACCGTAATATCCTATCAACACAACCGGTCATACGCTTCAACGATCAAATAATGTTTCCCTTATCAACAGCATGCATGAATGCGCTGAAAAGATAAAACATCACGGTCATCAAAACTAGAGCCGTTGCTAATAGGAAACAGTCATTGGCCACCAACGGCGCCCGCCATGTCAGTTTGTAGATCTCGAGGGAACGGGACGGGAATGTTAGTTAGCACAGGCTGCTACCAAGGGTGGGTTCTATACGATATCCACACCCCCGCGTGTGCCGGAAAACTACTTCTACTTGGGATTTTGTTAGTGGGAAAGGGTAATGGCCAGGTTTCATCATAGAGGATGATGATGTGGCCCAATAATCAATGAATTTCGTTGAGTGATAGGGTGATGTATTATGTATTCTCAAGGCAAACAATCGGATGATGCGGATGAGACCATTCCCGGTTATTTGGTGTTGAGTTTAGCACAGATGATTTAATCTTAGACAGCCGGCTGTGGAAAGATAGAATCAAAATTGTGTGTGATTAAAAGGTGGAATATTATACTCAGCGTAACACATTTACGTAGAGTTGACCTGAGACTATTTATACTTTTAAGTTTTTATAAGATGAGCGACCAATTAATTGCTGATGAGTTAAGAGTTATCTGAAGGACTTGAACAATCGCGTTGAAACAATATTTGTCACCGTGCTTTACGAGCTATAATGCTAAAAGGTGATTTCGCGGGAAACGAAAGGTCAAATATAATTTATATTATGCTAACGCAATTAAGATCGAATCTTCCCATGAAACAATCGCAAATCATAGAACAAAGAAACCCGACTGACTAACGAGAAAGACGATCGCGATATTTGAACTTTACAATCTAACTAAGAAGAAAAAAAGCCACGTCAATAGAAAGGAATAGACAAACATACAGGTAACCACAAAACGGACTGCCTCAACTGTCATCGTGACAACCAGAGCAAGCCGCACATTCACACACACACACGCGCGCACTCACCCGACAAACTCACCGACGACGAACGACGCGAAAAAACATGCGACCCGACGGACAGGCATCGCAAAACGGACGCTTTTTATTTTTTGTTATGATTAAGGAGACATAAAATGCCATCTTTTTAGAACATTATAGAAAGATGTTTCTTTGACCATGTAATCTAAGCAAACAGGCCTTATAATATTTGAGATTTTTTCTTTTATTTTTTCGTTCTTTTTTCAATTTATAGATTTTGGTACAGATTGGGTACAGATTATATTCTTGCTTCAAGCCTTATCAAGGAATTTCTTGAAGGAGGATTTATGAAAACTTTTCAGATCAATTTTTTGGACTGTAATAGATTTTCAAAGTATCATATAAAACTCAAGTTAAATTAATAATTGTGGCTTGAAAAGACAATAAAAACATATTTAAATTTTTAAATGAATTAAATAAAAAATAGGTGAAAAAGAAGCGAATCAGTTGAAACTTTTAAGCGTTTTAAAGCAAATGTTGTGAAAAAATAAACTATAAAAAATTTAACATACGCTTGAATAATATGAAATTAAGTTAAACAGTACTTTCTGTAGCTTTAAAATTAGATTTTCAAGCCTGTTTTAAAGGTCCGTGAAATTTAGCTTTTTGGAATTATGGTCCCCGTGAAAATTGCATTTTTTTAGCGTGAAAAACTTAAAATTCCACATTCTGACATTTTTCGTTACAGAACTGTTGAAAATTGTATGTACTTTTCAAATCTGCAATAAACCAGAAAGGGTCAATTTCTGATTTAGAACAAAAAAAACATATGTAAAATTCGTGTTTTTGTAACATTGCATGGTTTTATTTTAGAGCCTAACAATATTGTACAAAGTTGTAGAACAGACAAAAACAAAAATTGTATTATAAAGTAACTTTTTCTGTTCCTCTTTGTTTCGTTATTTGTGTCTGTTGCGTGACCTTCAACGGCGATGAACGACAAATGACCAAGTTTTTCAAAACTTGCTTTTCGTAAAATCGTAAAAACACTAGAAAGCGACATGATCTAAATGCAGTGGATGAAAAAATAAATGATTTCAAGAGATATTTGTGGAATTTGTTGAATAAAAAACATGGGTTTGCTCTAGAAATATTGTTATGGATCTTTTGTTTCTAATTTTTATTAAATGATCATTATATTGCTTTATTATATTTACTTGATTATATAACAACACTATACTTTACACTATAAATCTGTACTTTACACATATAAATCTGTAAACTGGAGCGTTTGGTACGGTATGTCCACGCATGCTTCCTCCCCTGTAGATTCTGTGAAATTTGATCCGTTCTCAGAATCCTCTCTGCGATAAACACAACGAAGTAGGGCTGGCCGCTTTAGTTTTTGCAATACATTTTCGGGTGTTCTCGGATATACTGTAATTATTAATAATTACAAGAAAAGTGCATGGGGCGTAATCTAATCACAAGACTTTCCAGCATGCTTTCATCGGACTGGCTGCGTTTGTGTTAGATTAGATTAGATTAGATTAATTTTAATTGTAAAATATGTGCATTGACAATCCCCTCGTCATTTTTAGATCAGCACATATAGCTCTCAGTCCAGTTACCGAACGAGTACTGTAAGTGGAAGCGTTATCACTAGGCTACTTGGTTCAGTCCTGTTCTCGATATTGACCCTTCTAATGTTGGCATATTTTGCAATCAACACATGTATTCTCTCAGTCTCTTGAAGAGACTCTCATCACTGTACCTTTTTACTCTAAGTCTGAACTTCTCTGGGAATATTTATCTTTATACCTTTATAGTTCAAATTTCCAAATGTCTTCTAGCATCATGCAACTGTCACCACCAGCCATGCCAGATATACAGATAAATCTGTATTATACAAATTTTTTGATCCCAAAAATCACAAAAATCTGTATGTACAGATTTTTTAAAAATGATTTAATTTGAAAATTTTAATAATTTAGTAATTGAATTATGCTTTAATATGATTAAAAAGCTTAAATCTGTTGTGAAAAGTCTAAAAAAATCTTCTATGGCTTCGAATTTGACATGATACAGATAAAATACAGATTTATTTTTAAGAAAATACAGATTTCCGATGAAATAATCTGGCAACGTTGGTCACCACAGTCCATCGTAATTACGGTGTCATTCTAGAACTGCCTCACCTTAATCTAACTTAGGGGGACATTGTGTCAGTTGCATGTCTTCGCATTCAACATTTTCGATTCCCCCTTTTTTAGGGATGCATTCCCGCCCCGTCCAAACCACCACCAGCGCGGTAATTACACTCAAATTAAACAACCGATTTCTCATCGCGCGGGACAATCAATATCATTAAGGTCTGTGCGCGCCCATAGGGGACATTCACCAGCAGTAGATCGATGCATGGTGGGAACGAAATCGGATCATCGCTGGCCGCCGCTGTTTGAAAATTGTAATTAAATATCGTGTTACATGGGCGATGGTCGAGGAAACGCTGAAGGGGGTAGTTTCAGGTAAGTCGAAATCACTAGAAACAGTAGTAAAATGTACCAGCGCTAGACGATCGGTGGCTGGCGGCGACTTGGAGTCAGTCATGGGGAAACCCGTGCACGGACATTCACCTCGGCTTTTTTCGGACCATCTTCGATACTTAAAATGCCGCTACGAAGGGGGTCAGTGGGGTAAAGACAACTCTGATCTACTTACAGAAGATCGTTATTGATCCCATTTTTGACAAATCCTAGGTCTTGTGACTTCTGGCCGTCTGCCAAATTTGGAAAGTCCACTTTACCCCACGTGTCCCACAAAAAAAGTTACGTTAAAACAAACCGGCGTGGCGTGGCGGCTGGTTGCATCTGCCAAGCTGATGATGATGATGGTGATGGTTTTCACTTTAGGACTCCACGGTCCACCGGATAGTACCTCTCTCTCTGTAGAGTTGAAACACGCGAGCACACGTGGCGGCGACGGTGTTATTTCCAAAAATATCTTCGTCCCAAATGTTTCAAGCCGCAATGCATCACGCAATGGGCTAGAAAAAGGGTTAGACCAGGCTGGGAGGGGACACTTCTTCGGGACAGCAGTTTTTGATGTTGCAATCACGTGGTACATGATGAAATGATGTGTTTTCGGACTAATTAACAGTTGGTTAGAACTTCCTGGTTTGACGGAGATGATGTGCTCAAGACTGATGTTTCTTGTTTAGAATGATACATTTTGATGGACGTTTGGAACGACCTTAGATTTTTGTATGAATAGTAATTATAATAAATAGAAATTAGCTCACATGGTTTCAAGAAATTTTATGTTCCCACGAGAAATAAATAAAACTGATTTTATATGGCTATATAAAACCTATACAAATAAGCCTATTCAATCAAGGTGTGGAAACCCCACCATACAAAGTTTCGCAATAATCAATTTTCACTTGGCGCACCAATTTTCTCCACCAGACTGGCGTCATCCAGTCCCCCCGTAAATGAATTGCAGTTAATTTCCGTTCAAAATTTAACAGAATTACCACCCAAGCGCGGCAAACACACACACAGAGATTGCATCCGCGATCAACGTCAACGAAAATCGATTATCGAAATTAAACCAACTCCTCACACTCACAATGTGTGGCGGCTTTTGTGGGCAACTTTTCCGCGCGCTTTCCTTTTTGGAAAATTTGCAATTGAAATCGATTTTCTCAGCGATTAGCGCCGCCGCAAGGTAAAAGTGTTGCCGCACGCAACACCGACAGCAGCGAGTGTGTTTATAAAAGCCGTTTATTGTTTCGAATTTTTACGACCATTTGCAGATATAATTCGAGAGTTGAGCAATTTTCACAAGATTCGCTAATGGGCGGGAGCGTTGCCATAACTGACAATTTTCCGACGAGCGCGAAGGGTGTGAAGATTGGCGGGTGGAGTCGTTGCTTTTGATAACTTAATTAGTCCTAATTCCAGTGCTTGCAACAATGGTGTGTACAGAAGCTTCAAGGAGCATTAAGTTGTGCGGTTATAAATGTAAACATCATTTATCACCTACTTGGAGGTGGAGTTAGGAAAAAAATCACCTGTTCCATTGTTTTGAGCCTGGATGGCGCATTGCTTTGATGGAGTTTGCAAAAAAAAAGTTAATTTCACCAACGCAGATCCACAAAAAACATGGGTTTGGATTCGGTAACGAGATTCGATCTCGAGATCATTACATTATCAAATAACGGTTCGATGAATATGTGAAGGTTACTTGTCAATCAGATGAATGGTCCGGAGATAACTTTCATTCAGAAAAGTGAAGCCTGATTTTCAACAAACTACATACATATCACTTAAGTGATCATAACTCAAGCCAGGGTTGCCAGATCTTCAAAATATAAAAACTCATTTAGAAGATCTTCCAATTACCTATCAAACGATGATATTATGATACGATTTCTGGTCATTTATCAAACATCCGGGTTAATGGGTAAAAACATGTTTATACAAAACTTTTGAACAGAATGACATTTGTTCAGTTTTCGACTCTGAGTCGATAGATATCAAGGATCTGACACGCATGCACCTTCCTGAAGTCACCGCCAGAGGTGCAATATTGTTTACGTGTGGTTTTTGAAAAGGTCGTATGAAATACAAACATAATATTTTTTCCAAATTTTTTTGTGCGTTTTCGATATCTTATGTAAATATATTTTACATAATAACATGTAGTTCTACTTGACCATTCAAGCAATACAACACAAACAAATAAATTACGTTTAATTCTACCTGACCGTTGGTTTAAAATGAATTGCGCTTTTAGAATACTTACTAAACTTCTAAATACTGTTTTAAACTAGTATTAACTGAACACCATAGTGCTGATAGGCCAACATTAGATGCTCGCTTGAAATGTGAGATTAAATTAAATCTTTTTAACCCTCTACTGCCCTATTTATTCGAATTTTTTTAGTTTAGGATTCTGGGTTCGATTCCCATCTGCTCCAACCTTCTATCGGATGAGGAAGTAAAATGTCGGTCCCGGCCTTGGTTGTTGTTAGGTCGTTAAGTCATTCGAGGTGTAGGAGTCGTCTCCATGCCATAAGTACAAACAACACACCAAACCAAGAATACTCCGGTGGAATCGCTGGCGGCGGTTGGACTCACAATCCAAAGGTCGTCAGTTCAAACACTGGGGTGGAAGGTTCCTTGGAGTAGAAAGAGGTTTGGGTGCTCTCCCCATTCAAGCCTTCGGACTCCTAGGTTCGAGCAGAAACTTGCAATAGAGACCACAAAAGACCCGGGGGTTTTCTGCCATAGAATGGCATTAAAATTGTAAAAAAAAATCGTATGGGCATAGTCTTGGACACTACAAAAATTACTGCATACTTCTTTTTACTTTAAATATAGGTAATCTTAGTATTAAAAACGTTACTTAATCCACCTTTAGGTGGTTGGTGCCTTCCTCACATTCATAAAGTCAATACATTCAGTAAAAATAGCACCATTCCCTTAACATGTTTAACAAATCAACTTTATTACTCATTTCTTTTAATAGGGTTCGCAGACCTTCAATTTTTCTGGCTCATCGGCAAGGTCTGATAAAAAAAACCTATCCAACGATAGTTCACATGAAAGATTCAGACAATATTTTTATCACAATATCTGAGATCCGGCCTCCAAAAAGTATATAAATAACACTTAAGTGCCAATAACTTTTGATAGGGTTGTCAGATCCTTGATGTTTTAGGCTCATTTGAAAGGTCTTTCGATTATCTAACTAACGACAGGTCGCATGATGGACCCGGACATCATTTTCATTGAAATATCGGAGATCCGGCCTCCAAAAAGTGCATAAATAACACTTAAGTGCTAATAACTTTTGATAGGTTAGTCAGATCTTCAATGTTTTGGGCTCATTGGAAAGGTCTTTTTAATACCTTTCTGAAAATGTATAACATAATAGGGTTTCTTGCAAAAACCACCCTTTTTACAATCTTCCGGACATACGCCAAAATCGTTTTTATAGCATAACTTTTGAAGTACTTAACTAAACTTGCTGATTTTAAATAGAGACCTATGGGACCCCAAGACGGATCGAATGAGACTAATACGGTCAAAATCCGTTCATCCAGTCCGGAGATAATCGAGTGACAATTTTTTGTCCACCCGCCTACACACATCCACACAGACATTTGCTCACAACATGATTCTGAGTCGATAGGTATACTTGAAGGTGGGTCTACGAGGTCGAATTAAGAAGTTCATTTTTCGAGTGATTTTATAGTCTTTCCTCAGTAAGGTGAGGAAGGCAAAACAGCCAAAGTTACCCTAAAAAACATTTTAAAAAACATTTTCAAAGTTACATAAAACAAGTAAAACTTCCAACCCTGAAATTTTCTTAAATTCTAAGTCTAGATTAAATTTTCAAAACAACCTATCCCTCATGAGTTTCCGATGCAGATAGGACCTTTTGAAAATTTAATCGAGAGTTCTTCTTTCAATGCTTTTTTAAGATCAAAAATTGGTTAAATAATGAATTTTTGGCGAATATTTAGATCGATGCCCGTCTAGAGGCGGGGTTAGATTGTAGAGGGTAAAAACAAATTAACAAAAAAAAGTTTTAATTTTTCTACATTATGACCGATGGCCATACGACCTTTGCAAATGCCACGCGTTAAAAACTTGGCTCGATTTTGGTTCGATTTTGGATTCACTTGCTTTGTATGTGGATGACAGTCGTGATAGATATACATGAAGAAGGGTCTACGAGCTTTACGTGAAAAGTTCATTTTTATTCCAGGATTACTGCTTGCTCTGATGTTTTCTGCAGACACCACCAGATTTGGTATTTTTTCTCAGTTTGAAGACATTGTAATTTCTAGTGATAAAATGAGACTAAAGGGTTTTTCAGATTTTACTTCAGTGAGAACTCAGTGGAACTTTTTTAAAAGACACCAAAAAAAAGAATGAAAAGAGAACAAACGAAATGATACGTTCGTCCTTAGTGAGTAAACCAAGCAATTTTTTTAAGTTTATAAGTTTCATAAAAGCTATGAGAACTACATACAGCCTAATCACTAATCAGGCATTTATGGTTTACTAAAACACTTTACTTTAAAATTCAACAATATTAGTTTCAAATATTCCAGAGTGTTCTTCAGTACAGCAGCATGAGTCAATGTTTATTTTTGCACCTAGTCAAACTCATGAGGATGCATCCCAGCAGCGCATTGAAGAAATTCAACAAGACGGCATCTTTTTTCTCACACTGCACTCCCAAACCAAGTGACACGGTTTATCACTTTCGTGAGGAGCCAATTCGAGTCCCCAAAGAGGGGGGCATAAAATTAGAACCTCCGCGCAATGCAACGACAACGATTCGGGTGTTCTGGGCAAGCACATCAACAGCTCAAGTTGGGAACTTTTCATGCATTTTCACTCCCTGATAAGTTGGTTGTCACGTCGTTAAAATTGGAAAGAACACTCTCCAAGCGAGTGTGTGATTCTTATTTTTAGTACGTTAAAAAAGGGCAAAACGACCAAAGGTAAAAGTGAAAATTAACGCATAACGCAGCATGTCGTTTACCGCGTGCAGGAGAGGCTTATTTTTAGAAAGAGATTTCCCTCCTGAGATAGACGAGTGTTGGATGCAGTTTTTAGAAGGACTGTGCATTTGTTCAGAAGGAAAATTCTTTCAAGATCTGTCAAATGTGATTTCACCTTAAATGTGACGACTGATTTTATGATGTTTGAAAGAAACAATGAATAATCACAGTAAATTGTTTCTTTTGTTTGAAAATTCCTTTGAAAGTCATTGTAGTAACTTCCAACTGGATATAATAAAACAAGATTGTATCGCTCAACGTAACGACAATCGCATTATTTTATTAATTGGCACACAATAAAAAAACGGCACCCACTTCAAATCCATCTCATCTCGTCACGCCCTTAATTCAGCTTGACACTTGCTGCGTAACTTCCGTCAAAGTTGAGCACCCTGGGAGATTTCCGGCCCCGATAGTTCCACCCCGGTGGACCTTCATCACCGTCAACGATGTATCACATGACTTTAAGTTATCACCTTCATCTCCACTGCCTTTCACCTGTTTGAAGTGCCTTATTAGTGGCAAGTTTTTTTTCTTCTCCTTTATTTTCTCAAATCATGAACCTTTGCAACCATATCGGAACTTGTTGAACTTGGCAGCTCGTATATGAGCGAAGCCGCGTTCCGGTGGCTGGAGCCGCTCCCGAAAACGTCAAAATATACCTATTGACTGGGCACACTTCAGCATCTTGTGTCAAGTTTTGCCGCTTGTCAACAAACGAAGCGAATCTAATTTCTGTTGGCAGTTTTGCGTTTGCAGTTGGAAGGTTTGAAGACAAATTTGAAGAAGTTTATGTTTGCTTAATAGATAAAGGTGAAAACAATGACAGCTTATTCTGCCGTTTTACGGCGATATGATGTATACGCCATTGAGGTGATTTTGCTGTAGACACGATTTCTGTTTTTGTTCATTTTTTCAATTTAAAATGAATAATTTAAGGTCTGCTCTGTAGAAACTGTTAAAAAGTACAATAAAAATGTGGCCCCTACAAAATTTCTTGATTTTTCCTAATCTCTACGATTTTAAACCACAAACATCATTTGGCCGTAAAAATAGCAATAAAAAATCATTACTTTTCCTTCCCAATGATGTATGTATACATTGCTCGATCAATGCAAGCTATATGTTTTGTGCCAGCTATTTTGACAGCTGAACGGGATATTTTAAGGGGAGGTGGAGGGTATTAGGGAGCGTTCATTTATTACGTAACGCAGTTAGGGGGAGGGGGGGGGGGGTTCGGAGGCCATGTTACGCTCCATACATTTTTTTTTTAAATTTGTATGGAAATTTTGTTACGAGGAGGAGGGAGGGGGTCTAAAAATCCGATTTTTTGCGTTACATAATAAAAGAACGTTCCCTTAGCAATTGTCTACGCTCCATAAAACATTTTTGCATGTCCGTAAGAGAGGTGGGTAGGTCCAGAATTTTCAAAAAAGTGTCTACGTGGGTGTGAATAAGGTGTCATCCATTAAGTACGCCACATTAAAATCAGCCAAAATTTACTACACCCCCCTTTGTCACAATTTCCCTATGCTTTTAACGAGCAATGTCACGCTTGCTCAAAGCCCCCCTCTTCCCTCAGAACGTGACGTACTTTATGGATGATGCCTAATGGATGTCCCCTTAAGAATTAAATCGAAATAATGTAATAATTAATTTCCAAGTCTTGATTTGGTCCCAAAACCTCAAATCAACATTCAAACAGTATTGAATTTGACTTCTATCAATTCTCAATGTATACATACATCATGATAAGTAAAATTGGCGTATACATCATTGTTTGTTTGCTTAATATAATGGGCCCTAGAGCAGCTTTTTGAAAAATTCTTTCGTCAGGAGGTAGCTTCTAAGATTCTTTATCAGACTGTACAATAAAATTGAAAATGTCCAAAATAGCGTATACATCATATCGCCGTAAAACGGCAGTTATTTGTGAGAACATAATTCAAAACAATATTACAATCTAACTTTTCCTTAGTTTTCATTATTTTTATATATTAATCCAAGACTTTTATAGGCCAAACTAGAGCGTTAAACTTCCAGGGATTTTCTGTAAACATATTTTTAATTTAAATGTTTGTAAATATTAGTCACATTCTCTCAAACTGGTCACAGAGGCATGTTTAAAGGATATTTTATGGTTGTAAAGTTGGAGTATGGATTTAATTTACACATTGCAAAAAAAAATCTCATCAAAAATTCCACCAATCTTGTTTGCCTTTCTTACTATTTGATTCATTGTACGATTTGAAAAACAGCTTTTTAGAAAAAAATAAATTTGTTTTTTAGGAATATTACATATTTTCTTGAAGATGTATGACTTTTTACATGTACTCAAAGGAAAAGTTGATGATCACAACAATTTTTAACCATTTAAGTTGCTGTCCTATACAATTGTGTGGTTTAATATTAATAAGAACCAGGATTTCTACATCTTTTAGATCTCTAATTAACAATCCTTTTTATTTTAGAAAATTGTTATTTCAAATTTTCTAAATTTTGTAAGGTTTTTTTTATCAAAAAATCTACTAACACACTCAAAGGTGTCGAGATGATTTATTGTCCACATAATCATTGTTGGTGGTTGGTTCATCCCATGAAAAATACGCTTTGACAAATTTGCTAAGAGACATCAGACTGACTTTCACTGAAATTTGGCAAGGTATTGAGCCAAAAAAAATCAAATAGAGTTCAACACGCTAATGAATTCTCTCAATTAGTTTTTTTTTTTTTTCAGTGTGGTAAGAAAGATTTAAATTTCATTACCACAAAAGCATTATTTTCAGTTTTTATCTGTATTCGGTTTACACAAATAAAGATTATTTAATATGGCAATTTCAACATTGCAGACATTATTATCTTTTATTCAAAATGAGAACTATCAGATGGAAAAGAAAGCATTCAAAAAATATCTTATGCAATGCAAATACAAACGTTAAAACTGAAGAAGTCTATTTCATATTCTCCTAAATCCCTAATCTTCGTTAGAATGTTTAGCTAGACAGGTTTAATTAGAAGTATTCAAGTGTTCAAATTGCACAAAAAGTTTCAAAATCAGAGTAACTTTTTGGCTATTTGACCTTTTTGAGCAAAAGTTCAATCCATCTTTAAAATGCAACAAAGTATAACCGCATTTTAAAACCTCTCGTTAAACGGCGTCTGTACGATGCGCCCCAACTCTGTCCGCGATGATTAAGTGAACTAAATTGCTCTCAACTTGCTCTCCCGATTACTCAACGCGCCGCTTCTTCTGATGAATCAACCAAGCGCGCTTGCTCACTCCAGATAAGATAAGTCTGTTTTCCGAAATCATCTTCAATTTAATACAGCTCAATTAATTACTCACTGTTGGTCAGCGCGCAATCTAACTGTGCCACGCGACATCCCAATTAGTTTTGGGAGGGGGCTGCACCAAAAATAGTACCAGCAGTCTGGAATGACTTAGACCTTAGTATACGAACGTACCTAAAACGAAACAAGAGAGAGAAAAATAATAGAAATTAGCCAGTGGAAACAATGAAACAATCGAGCAAAGAAGAAGAAGAGGGAGTAATTCAAGCGCGAAATTAAGAATGCCAATTCGCTTAAGGGTACCGTTTTGTTCAGCGCGCTGTGTACTAATCACAGAGCGTAGACACGAACGCAAATTGGCTGAGCGGTTGCGTTTAGCTTTAGTCGATGTAATGGTGTGTAGTACAGGCAGACAGTACTTAAGGTCAAACTGTACACAGTATTGGCTTGGGGCTGGATTATGGCGCCGGCACGTGAATCACACGGGCTTCCTGACGGCTTTCCTAAGTAGGGATTGTGGGTAGAAAGGTGTCACCCATTGACGCACTTTGTGGCAGGTGAAATTCACTGGAATTTTACTGTATTGGCATAAGATAGTACAAAAGTACTTGCTGGAATTCCATGTGGAAATAGTATTGAAAACTCATTCTCAACAATTTAAAATTGGCATTTTCAAATGTATCTCCTATCAAAAAAGAAGTAGATAGTGCAAATTACCCCCAGTCGTAAATTTACCGACATCCATGCAGTGTAAACTTGTCCCACCAAACCTTCGCATAACTAATGAGCTTAAAATTGCCATCCATCACTCAGGTCGGTTGGTTGGTATAAGTTCAACACACTCATTTCGCAAACTGCCAAAACATTGACAACCTCACGAAATATCGTGATCAGCGCCACGCTATAGAGCGTAATAAAAACCCCGAAATGGGTTCGGTTGAACCTTTCCACTCTAGGTTCCATCCATCAGCGTAAAAGTATTAGATTGCAATCTGACTTTTTCACACTTTCACCCACCTCGCGAAGAGGCAAGGTTTAGGATTGGACCACGACTACCTTTCATCTCTCTCAAAAAAATAAACTGCACTTTTCGCTTTCTTGAGCTAAAGTCAGGTAGCACACCACACCGTTGAGAGATGAGCTCTGAAAAGTCTTAATCATCCGCATCCGGACTCAACAGTTGGGCAGTAGCAGCAGCATTCCCATCAAACCATTACCACCCATTAAGACCGCGCTGAGATTTGTTGAACTCTGCAAAGCTTTGCTACCTCCTCTCACCTGGTTGATGGTTCGTGATGGAGCAACATTGCCACCTGACTGACTGCCGAGTGGGGCTTCGAAAAGGCTAGTTATCACGAAATAAAACCAAGCCAGAATCGCATTTTGCATGTCTTCATTGCCTTCGCCCAGCTGGAATCAGCGCGCTGAACCGCGAACTCCACACAAACTGAACTTCCCGCAGCCAGGTGAAGAGCAGGTAGGAATACAACAAAGACACACTCACACCGGATCGTCAGGTGAAGCAGAAATGCTACCAGAAGAAGAAATCCCCGCTTCCAGGCTTGAAGCGGGCAAACTGTGGCTCTTGTGGTAGCTCGGCAGGAAAACCTCAAATATGACATGAGCACGGAACCTCCACCTTCTCGCCGCTTCTTCAAACTCTTTCTCCTCTCACCCAGTGGGAGTTCACACTCTGGCCAGGTGAGCCGGCTGGCCGGTAAGACGATCTTGATTCGGTTTATAGTTTAATGGTTTTTGTTATGTGGGACTCAGGTTAATATTCAGGGATGATTTTTTTTTTCAAAATTATGCCGTTTTAAATAATTGATAAAATTCTACAGTTTTTAAAACATTTATTAGAAATTTTTCGTGAACCTTTCGAATACAAGTTTGGTATTTTATCTATTCTCATTTCAGCGCTGTTCAAGGATGCCAGATGCACGGATTTGTCAGTGTTTCACAGACATTTGAACTTGTGCCAGACATTTTTTTTAGGTGCACAGACTTTTAAAAACTTCATAAATCAATATTTTTTTGAAAATATCAACCAAAAATTATTTCGCAATTTTTTAAAGATTTCACATTTTTTTTATAGATTTTCACAGACACACACATACTTTTTTACAGATATTAAAAAAAACGGAAATAAGTAACAATTTTTAGACAGTGGTCTAGAGCACAAAAGACAGTGTTGGTGCTAGGTAAATTTAGAAAACAAATTTCAAAAGATTAAAAAAATAATGTCAAGTACACAATTAAAAAATCGTGGTAACATTACATCTGGAAAGTAGAGAGCCTGGATCTTATTAGAGGACGGACATCTCAAACCAAAAGTACCAATCGAAGCACGAGAACTGTCAAAGGGAGGTATCAATCGAGCAAAATCCTTTGTCTTATGCTCGATTGGTACCTCCGTTTGACAGTTCTCGTGCTTCGATTGGTACTTTTGGTTTGAGATGTCCGTCCTCTAATAAGATCCAGGCTCTCTACTGGAAAGGGGTGCATCTTTTATGTCATAAAAATTGTGTTTTCATACCTCTGAAAATGTGTAATTTTACCACTTTTCTGGTGTAAAGTCACTTTTTCAGTCTAAATTGAGGTGAAATTACATCATAATTGAGTTAGTATTCAACCTTCCAAATTTATGCATTTTTTACTGTGTGGGTAATTCTCCACCAACTCACACAGCAGTTTCGAATCTACATTGACCCAGAAGGGTAATTTTTTCATTTAGAACAAAAATTTTCATCTTAAAATTTCGTGTTTTCGGAATTCTGAGTACGCCATCAAATCGGGCGTCAAATTTTACATAAAAGTCCTTTTGACACCAAATTTCTATCTCATCACCGTTTCAGGCTGCAAATTATTGAAAAACACCTCTTTTTTCGCATGTTCAAAAATGGGAGGGGTCGTACCGTCCCTCCGTCACGAGATATCGAAAAACGGACCTCGGATTCGTGATCAGGGACAAAAGTTACCCCTTAGGACAAAGTTTCACGCAAATCGAAGAGGGGTCGGGGCAACTTTTCCCGATTTCGTGTGAGTTGGTAGAGAATTACCCGTGTATATTAAAACCAAAAAACAGAAATACCATTTTTATTGAAATGCTGAGACATAACATTTATCATAAGAATCTGTCATAAAAATTGTAATGAACGGGTTAAATGGCAAAATTGGTAAATTTTAGTATTTTTTTATCTTGACTCTCGAAAAAAAAATCTCGAAATTTCGACAATTGATAGGCCAAAACATTATTATTGCTGGAAATTAAAAAAAATCATCGATGAAAAGTGTACAATTGATTGTAAACTATTTAAAATTCATTGTGTATTTTTTTTTGTTTGTTTTTGCCAGTGTTCCCACGAGCCTAAGCCATCGGCTAGGCTAGGTTTATTTTTTTGGTTCAGGTTCACACCACACGTCGGCAAGCACCGTCGGCTCAGGCTCACTGAGTGCCGTGAGCCATGGTTCATTTGGTTCAAACCAGGCGAGGCTAGCCAAAATGAACCATTGGCTTGAACCTGGCTTGAACCTGATCAAAGAATGTTCGGCTAAACGGCAAGCTTTGTTACACCGTAGTATGCTCAAACCGTAACATTCGTTACACCGTAGTATGATTACACCGTAACATTGTTACACCACAACATTTGTTACACCGTAACATTGTTACACCGCAACATTCATTACACCGTAACATTGTTACACCGTAACATTGTTACACCGTAACATTGTTACACCGTAACATTGTTACACCGTAACATTGTTACACCGTAACATTGTTACACCGTAACATTGTTACACCGTAACAATGTTACATCGTAACAATGTTACACAGTAACATTGTTACACCGTAACATTTTTACACCGTAACATTGTTACACCGTAACATTGTTACACCGTAACTACGATGCAACGAATGTTGCGGTGTAACCATGTTACGGTGTAACCAAACTACGGTGTAACAAATGGTACGGTGTAACGAATGGTGCGGTGTAACAATGTTACGGAGTAACACTGCTACGATATAACAATGTTACGGTGTAACCAAACTACGGTGTAGCAATGTTACGGTGTAACAATGTTACGGTGTAACAATGTTACAGTGTTACAGTGTTACAGTGTAACAATGTTATGGTGTAACAATGTTACGGTATAACAATGTTACGGTGTAACACTGCTACGGTATAACAATGTTACGGTGTAATAATGTTACTGTGTAAAAATGTTACGGTGTAACAATGTTACGGTGTAACGAATGTTGTGGTGTAACAATGTTACGGTGTAATCATATTACGGTGTAACTGATGTTACGGTATAATGAATGTTACATTGTAACATTGCTACACTATAATATTTGTTACACAGTGCATTAAGCCATGGTTCATGGTTCACTGAACCAGGATTGAACCACAAATTGAGGCTTAAGCCGAACCAAGTTTATAGGTGAACCTAGCCTAACCGGTTCATTTGGGAACTCTGGTTTTTGCCTTGCTCATCTCAATGAGGAAAGGCTAAAAAATCACTTGAAAATTGAACTTCGTAATTTGACCTCGTAGAATCAAATTCTGAGCAAATATCCGTGTGGAATGTTGATCAATAACTGGTCACTCGATTATCTCAGCACTGGCTGAACCGATTCTGCCCTTTTTGGTTTCATTCGATCCATCTTGGGGTTCCATAAGTCGATATTGAGAATTGTAAAGTTTAGTTAAGTACTTCATAAGTTATGCTAAAAATACAATTTTAACTAAAGTCCGGAGATTGTAAAAAGGGTGGTCATGTTATACATTTTTAAAAAGGTATTTAGAAGGTCTTTCCAATGAGGTCAAAATATTGAAGATCTGGCAACCCTATCAAAAGCATAAATAAAAAAAATATTTATTAAGTGTTATTTATACACTGGTTTAAAAAAAATGTTGTCCGGAACTATTATGCGACCGATCGTGCATGCGTAATAAAATGATCTCTCCAAAAAGCTTAAAAAAATCAAGATCTGGCAACACTGTCAAAAGAAATCAGTGATAAAGCTTATTTGAATGATGCTATTTTGACTGAATATATTTACTATATGTTACTATAATGTCAGGAAGGCACCAACCACCTAAAGGTGGATTAAGTAACGTTTTTAATTAAACAAGACACTTTTCGACTTTTTGCTAATTTTGAATTTTAGGACCAGATCAGATCGGAAAAAGACATAAAACTTTATGAAAAAAGCATAAATTCAAATTTCAAGACTTGAAATGTTTAAATCCAGATTATTCTGTTGAGCCATACAGTTAAATGAGATGGCAATACTGAAATAATATAACTGGGGCTCATGATACTTGACAAGGCAGTATTTTCTGAATAACAAACACGAATCAACATTTACTTATTTATATTAGAATGTTGATCAAACAGGTAGAATCGAAATTTAATGGTATAAAAAACATACTTTTTTTTTTAACGACTTTGGAGTTTGATTATTTTTTGTCCTTTTGAAATATAATATTTTGCTTTTTACAAGATTCACAAAACAATGCTAATATTGTGAAAATGCTCAATATCTTAATTTAGAAATAATTACTGTTGTGGATTTCGTGAATTATTTGTAAAAAAAAAATGTGTAATGGTTTATTTTAAGAGTACAACCCTCCTGGTACAATCCTCTCGATTCAAACGATCCCGGAAAGAACAAACATAATTCTTTCCACTCTTTCACACACACATCACTCTAGGACAGCTGCGATTAAACTTGTCCCATTTCGCCTGAGCATCCAACTTAATCCAACATTAGTCAACGCACTAGTCTGCACTAAGTCCACACCACAAATTTAGCATGAGTGACGACGACTTGCGCAAATTACGCCCAAACCCCGAACCCAAAAGTCAGCAAATCTCGCCAGCCATCGCCAGCGGATCAAAAGTGCTGATTAATTCCGTTTGCCGGCCAGAAGGAACGCCACGGATGGCTGGTCTCAAGTCGTGTTCAGCTTGGATTACGTCTCTAGCTCTAGAAGACGTTCCTTCCACGCCGGTAGACACCAGAGTCCGCGGAACAGTATGGTTGCATCTGGTCATTAAACTCGACGCGGCGCGAAATGATCGCCGGATCGCTGGAAGAGTGTGTTGATGATCGTTGATGATGATGACGATCAGTCAGCTGCGGGACCCGGCCGGCTGCGGGCTTTATTGTTGGCCACCGCACGCCAAGATAGCGGATATTTTATGAAGCCTGAAATTAAATCTAGCCCAGAGTCCGCGCCGCGAGTCCGCAGCGAATCGGCTATGGATTATGTACTCTCTCTGGCTCTATTCTGCTGACTGTGCCGATGTGGGGTTTCTTCGCCGCGTACTTGCTATGGGAAAAAACTAGGCCCGACACATGGTGGATGTGGGCTGGACCTGGGACCGACCGGGTGTGTGTGAGCAATTTCGGAAAGAAGCGGGAAATGGGATTAACAATGGTGCCGGAGTAATAAAACTCATTATAGAGAGATCGCGGTGAGCTGTTGGACGGCTTGGGCAACAGCGACAGTCGTCGTAGACTCCGGGAGAAGATTTGATGACGACTACCGCTGGCGCTGATGGGCTTCGTTTGCCCGCTTGTTATGATTCGGTGCAATTCCGACGGAGTCAATCTGGAAGAAATCACCGTCGGACGTGGTGATTGGATTGCATTCCAGGGTAGATTAAGTTGAATATTAGCACGATTGTTCCTCCTCTTAGGCAAAACATATTTTTTTTTTTTTAAGGAGGGAGGCTTAAATGACCCTCAAATCAAAATTGAGATTTTATTAATCAAGATTTAAGGATTCCACGAAATTTCTAGACTAGAGCATGTTAGTTTTTCAGCGTATGGAGAAAAGGTCAAAAAGAAAACTATAAGTCAAAAATAGAGTACAACCATGAAATGTATGGAATTGCATTAAATTGTATAAGGACTTGTTAAAGTACCATAAAATAAAATTTTCAACGGCAATAACAACTTTAACTATCAACAAAACACATTCAAATAATACTATTCCTCATATGCAGTCCATCCATTCAAAAAGATTTTATGGAAATAACAATTATATTTTTCAAGATTGAAACTTCATTTGAATTTACAAACTACAATGTATCTTATTCTAAGGCAATATTATTTGAAACCTTATTCAAATGCAAAAATCTTAAGTCACTCCTTCAGAAACCACGTGGTCTCTTCGAACCTCTCATTCCTCTGCAATCCAACACCATTTCCGGCCATCCAGCGCACTTGCTCTTGCTCTTGTTTTTCGCGCAAAACACCGGCAGCACTCTCCGGGGGCAATCCATAGCTGTACATGACTCTGGCTGTTTTTCTTTCTCCGCCGCGCAGCGGCAAAACCTCGACATTCGTTCAGCTTGACTGGATATCTAGCCTGACCGTGGCCAGCCAGCGTCAGTAGCAGCGATAAAGAAGAACACTCTCTCTGTTCATGGTGTACAACAACAAGAACATCAACGCCAGAGTTTGGAGTGGAAACATCCCGTACAATCCAGTACATCACACTCGCTGCGCTCTGCTCAGACGTGGATTCGCAAAACCATTTGCGCAAGTACCGATAAGTTTTACGATTTTTTTTTTGCGAGCAGATGAAATGAAAGAAATCGCAAACGAAACTGGGAAATGTGATTTTCGCACAGCGATAATAATTATCGGACCCGTTGCGCGAGCTTTTGGGAATCCCTCGAATTATCAAAATCTCCTGTTGTTCTACATCGCGAAAAACTGTTTGTTCAAGATTTGAACTCAAATCAACACGCCCTTAACATCCATCAAAGTCGGCAGGAAGGAAACAGGGTCACCCCGACCACAACATCCGATTGAGTTATCATCTCGCTGTTGATGAACTGCTGCACTTGGTCCACTTCTGCCCCAAGAAGACAGAGCAAAAGGGTTCAAATGCTTTCCGGAATAGTCGGAATAGCCAAAGAAGATTGCGCGCACAAGTGTAGGCAGGCAGGCTGGCACTTTATCTTGGGGAAACTGAAAAAAATGCATCAGAGCAGGCCGGGTTCGAGGTTATGAAGAAATATGAGATGCCTTCGGCATGGGAGGTTGTAATTGGGAAGGACACAAACACCGTAGAACCTCGGTAGTTTGACACCCTTCTGTCAGTTGGGTGAACTGTCACTTTTTACGCATTCTGACTGTCAAACCACCGAAGTTCAGCTGTACGCATTCCTTGTTTGTGGAGAAGCATAATTGCATACTCGCACAAGGGACACATGACATCATGCTTTGTTTGGAGCAAATGTGCCCACAAAGGGTCAAATTAAGCGATGAAATATGGCGAGTGCGTTTGTGAGGAAATTTGCAACGTGCCAGTGATGGCATATTAGAGTGTTGTTGAAGAAGAACGAAAGTTAATAAGTTGCATTTTGCAAGTGGATGAGTCATCGGCATTGTTTAGTTTCTGCATCGATAATAAAATTTGACTGAAAGCGATTAAGCATATTTGAGACTTACGCAAACAATTCAGCAAACAGTGATTTAAAACCAGTTTCTTTTTTCCAAACAAGATATAAAATGATAGCAAAAATGTCTCATATTTTTCTCTAATAACAATGTCCGACCTACAATCTTACGGATTGAACTTTCAATCTTTCGGATTGAACTTTCGGTCTTCTGAATACGCATCCAACGATAGGTGACAAGATTGATCCGGACATCATTTTCATCAATTTATCTGAAATACGCATTCAAAAAAGTGTATATTTAACACTAAAGTGATCATAACATTTGATAGGGTTGTCAGATATTCAATCTTTTGGACGTGTTGGAAAGGTCTTTCAAATACCAAATATTATATTTTCTTCCAAAAACAACCCTTTTACAATTTTCTGGACTTAAATCATTTTTTTAAGCATAACTTCTGAAGTACCTTTCTTAACTTATGGGAGGACTTATACTGCCCATGTTCGCATAAATGTCCCATTAGGGTGTAATATGGTTGTATGGAAAAAAATAAAGTTGTCCAAATTTAGCGAGCACAACCATTTTTCAGTTCCTTTTGGGGTCCTAAACAACTCCCCAAAGTTTCGGAACGATTGGTTTAGTCCTCACTTTGCGCAAAGCGATTCAATTTTCCATATAAATTTGTATGGGAAAAACCATTTTTTTGGATTTTGATATTTATATAATCTACGTTTCACGCTGTACTAAAACCGGATTCATATTCGAATGCTCTGGAAGGTGCTCTACAACTTTCCCGAAGAGAGTATGGTGCTAACTTGCTCCTAAAAAAAGATACAGCGTGTTCAAAACTCGTCTAAAACGTGTTTTTTGCTCGAAAATCACGTTTTAGACGAGTTTTGAGGACGCTGTATCTTCTTTCAGGGACAAGCTAGCACCATACTCTCTTCGGGAAAGTTGTAGAGCACCTTCCAGAGCATCCGAATATGAATCCGGTTTTAGTACAGCGTGAAACGTGGATTTTATAAATATCAAAATCAAAAAAAAATGGTTTTTCCCATACAAATTTATATGGAAAATTGAATCGCTTTGCGCAAAGTGAGGACTAAACCAATCGTTCCCAAACTTTGGAGAGTTGTTTAGGACCCCAAAAGGAACTGAAAAATTGCTGTGCTGGAAAATCGATTTTGATATTACACCCTAATGTCCCATATGCAAAAACAGCAAACTGAGATAAACGCATTTGAAGTTTGTCCCACACATAAGGCTACGTGTTAAGTTTTCGCGAAAAAACTGGATTTCCTCCTGATTTCTAGAACAAAGTACTGGATGTTATAGGCTCTTTTGAAAGAGCACACGATTTTGAACCAAACTGCATCAATAACTCAAAAGTGATGAAAATGCATATGGGACATTTATGCGATCATGGGCAGTATAGGACCCAAAAATGGATTGAATGAGACCAAAACGTTCAAAACCGGTTCAACCAGTGTCGAGATAATCATGTGCAAATTTTCGGTGCACAGACTTACATCCCCACACACACAGACGTTTGCTCAGAATTTGATTCTGAGTCGATATGTACACGTGAAGGTGGGTCTATGAAGTCAACTTTAGATTTTTCAAGTGTTTTCATAGCCTTTTCTAAGCAAGGCGAGGAAGGAAAAAATGAGCTAAGCAATAGAATACAAAGTTGTTTAAACCAGATTGATCAATTTCGCAAAAATTTCCTATTTGCAAAAACAGCAAGCTGAGAAAAAAAAACTAAAATGCTGAATAAACCGGAAAATACTACGGTTTAATAGAACAATATACTGCATATTTTCTGTTATTCTTCAAGTTCACAAAATTTTGAACAAAACTGCAAAAGTGATTAAAAAAATGCAATTGGGACATTTATGCAAACAAGGGAATCATTTGATTTACTTGTTAGAATTTCGTATATAAAAAGTTTTTTCAAACATTGTTACATAGATAACTCAAAAGAATTAAAATATAGACGGGATATTTATACGAACATAAGAAAATCTGAACATTTTCGATAATTGAATGGAAATGATGATTTAAAATGCATTATACACCTGTCCAATTGTTTTGATCAACAGTTCAAAAATATTTATTTTCTGCAATTTTTTTTTTGTGTGGTGCTGTGAAATGGAATTTTATAAAAAATTCAAATATTTTTAAACCAACTCAAACATGCTAAATATGATTATCAATGTAGAAAAATGCATTTAAAATTGTTTTTAGTAGATTAAGCTTCTATTTTTATTAAAATTTTGAAGTTTCATGAAAACATTTTTTTTCTTCTCCTGGAGCTTTTTTTTTTATCTTCAATAAGAGAAACAAAACACTAAATTTGAGAAAAGAGGTCTATCGATATCGAGTTCAAAATTACCTCAAGAATACGTCAAAAACAAAAACTGATGATGAATGTTTTAAATTTAAGAGAATCATTAACTTGATTCGTAAGAATTATTTTTAACTAAATTTACCAATCCACCAACAACATTTCAATAGTTTTTTTTATGAAATTACAAAATATTTATTATTCTGTCTATTACAAATTTTCCCTACTTTAGTTTAACAAATAAAAAATAAATTTATTTGATAAATAATCATAGAAAATTAGTATGAAAAATCGATTCCGTTTTTAATAGTGAAGTAAATAGTTTTAACTTAAACATTCTTTTCTAACATTGTTAAACCTCTAACACCCAACCCTGCCTCTAAACAGGCTTTGATCCAAAATTTCGCAATAAATCAAATTTTTGCAAATTTTTAATCTTTGAAAATCGTTGGAAAGTGGAACCAAAAGTTAAACAAAAAACTTGGATTTGATGATTTTACTTGTTTTTTGAGACATTGCCAATGATTTGAAAAAAACAATTTTGCTGAGGTCAATTTTAACCGTAGTTTTAACTAATATCCCCTACTACTTGTGTCAAAATAATTATAAAATATTTTTGTTATGATGAATTATTTATGTTTATAATAGATAAAAACTAATGATTGCAGTTTGTGAAATAGGCCATAATCATACAATAAATAACAAAAACTTATCTAGATAAAAGCACACAAAAGTACTAAATAAAATGAGAAAAAAACATGAAACAAGATTTTCATTGAACAAAAGTTGTTCAAAATGACCAACTAATCAAGAAAAACATAAATATCTTTCAATGAAATTAGGCAGTAGAAGAGTTAAAAGCATTGTTTATGTAGACAACTCAAACTCTTAATCAGTATTAAAAGTTCATATAGGTAATCGAAATAGAAAAAACATCTATTCCGTAATTTTTTGTCAGTGCTCATTAAGATAAAGGTTGTGATAAAGAGTCAAACTGTTAAGTTATGCGACATTTGTTTTAAAGTGGTTGATCATCAAGAGAAACCAAAAGGACAGTTTGAAAAACACGTGTATTCTTTTTTGAGAATTCCAAAGTTATTTTGAATTAATTCAGTTAAAAACCAAGCATCTAATTCAAATATATCATTTAAAACAGTATTAATCAAATCTACCCTGAATTTTCAAAAAGCCTTAAAACTTTAGTATCAGTAAATGTCACTTATTAGTATCAACTAACAAATCCAGGAAATAACCATCAATCGTTCCGAAGAAATGACTGCCACAAAATACTTTCTCGGAACTGCACCCAGCATTCCACTTTCACTTAATCATTGTTTTTCCCTTGAACAAAACTCATTATTCACTCCAAATCACGAGACGTCGTCACCGGCAACACAAACTGCAGCTGCCTTATCGCACCAAATTTCTTATCAACAAACAAAAACTCCATGTCCAACCGGCAACATGTGTACTCCAGAACTGCTAAAACTTCCCCCGACCAATCAATCCAATTCTGCACACCCAGTTTAGCAAATGTTCGACCTGCACAGAGTTTTGTCACGCCGATAACAGTCGAGGCAGCGTTCGTCACCAGCTGGGAAAGTACAACGGTTACGATTGATAAGCGAGGCTTACCTTAGCACCAATCTGGTTTCCGCACTGGCCGGCCTGCAGATGAACGATTTCTCTCATGGTGATGAACGGGGGTTTTCACGAAAAGTTCACAAAAAAATCGGTGAGCTCTGCTCTTGAACTGCTCGCTAGCACTGCACTTGCACAACTGAACGGAACGCTGCTTGTTCCGCGACGTCAACCCAAAAAAACCGAAAACCACGACTTCACGGAAGCTGGAAAACGGCTGAACAGAAACCAAAAAAAAACTTTCTTCTCCTAGAAGAGGTGTATCCGTACGATCCGACGATCCGCACTCGTATGGCCACTGGGACTGCTAGGCAGCTTGCTTTTGCTCCTCAACTCCACTCACTAATGCTCTCTCGGGATCCTAATTAATGGATCGCTTCAAATTTCTCCGGTACTCAAAACTTGCACAAGTTCCACAACCGTTCCGAGCAACGTGCAGGCAACGACTGTTCAAGAATTCAAATTTGAAACGAAATTTTATCATAGAAAAATCAAACCCACCAAACGCCAACAAGGCACATGGAAGAAGAGAGAATTCGTGTGAGAGAGCAGAGAGCAAGCCGGATTCTCTCTCGCGCGCATGCCGGTATCGTTGCGCGTTGCGCTTTTCCAACCCAGCCCAGCCCAACCCAAACGAAGAGAGAAGCCGGCAAGTGAATGTTTTTCATGTTTTATCCATGAGCGCAGTGCTGTGTGAGCAATGTGAGCATATTTTTCCACGCACTCTGATTTGGGCGAGCCCGAGGCGGTAGATGTGATAGAAATTGAACAAAAAATAATTAAGATGAAAAAATTTACTTTTATTTTTCATGCTTTTTCGTTCAGCAATGTTGTGTACTAACCGATAATTTCATGTTAACGTAACTTAAAACTTGCATTAAGTACAATATTATCCTATTTCGTTGATTTTTTTCACTATTTCTTACCTACTGATGAGTTTATCTTTTTGAATGTTATACAATATTAATTATTTGATACTTCATATATTGACACATAATTGCCGGTAAAATTGAGATTTGCTCTCCAAGTATTAAAGCATGTCCTAATGCATCTTCTGTAACATGTTTCTCTCAAAAAAAAATTGTTCAGCTTCAGCTGCCAATGCGTAAAACCAGCTCTAGCTTTTAACAGATTTTTATTGATTATTTACGTCCAATCAAATTTTGGAGCTATTCATACAAATGTGCCAAAAGAATAAAGTGAGATTAAAAAGACATAAGATCTACAGAAGTGATTTTCTGATCGATTCTGTGTCTTCGGCGAAGTTGTATGTTATAATTAGGACTTTTGAGAAAAATGGGTACCGTTATCTGGAGTGAATCGGGACAGCAGTTTTAGCAATGTTGCTGCCTAATATTTTGTTATTTTGGAGTGGTTTTGGTTATACCAGATCCAGAGCAACAAAATGTGTGCATTCATTTCGAAATTTTAAGCTTTTAAGTGCTCTTAAACGTGGTGCTCCCTATTCAGGCTGTAGTGTTGAGTTTCAGTTTCAGTTCTTTTTGTTTCACTCTTACGACAGCTCAATTCTTGTCCCTTCCATAGGGACGTGGCGTTACATCGTGCTGCCATCTGGTTTTTTTAAGTGCATGAGTGAAAAAGTGCTGAGTCATCGTCTTAAAAATAGACGGCGTCCTATCTCGCCCAGCAAAATGAAGTCGATAAAGTAGTCGGTTTCGATGAGAAAAAGTGGAAAACGTGGTCTAAAAATAGCGACACCATCCCCCTATAGCATCAAATGGCAAAAGCTTCGCTGCTTTTTGATTGCAAATTTGATTGTACATCTAAAAATAATATAAAATATAGTTTTCGAAAATCATGATTAAAAAATCAATATTGGCAACACTGTCAATTATGGTCAAATTCAAAATTTTTTATTTGCGAATAATTGAATTTGGAAATTGTATTTTTGCCTTCCTCACCTTACTGAGGAAAAGCTATAAAATTACTCGAAAAATTAACTTCTTAATTTGACCTCCTAAACCCACCTTCATGTATACATATCGACTCAGAATCAAAAACTGAACAAATGTCTGTGTATGTGTTTGGATGTGGATGTGTGCACTGAAATATTCTCACTCAATTATCTCAGAACTGGCTGAACCGATTTGAACCGTTTTGGTCTCATTCGATTCGTCTTGGGGTCCCATAAGTCCCTATTGAAAATTTTGAAGTTTAGTAAAGTACTTCAAAAGTTATGCTGAAAAAACGAATGTGACTAAAGTCTAGAAGATTGTAAAAAGGGTGGTTTTTGGGAGAAAACCCGTCATGCTATACATTTTTAGAAAGGTTTTGAAAAGAGATTGAGATATTGAGATTGTGATAATTTTAAAACGTACTTCAGGAAGGTTTTATGAAACTTCATATAATTTTAAGGAAATTAGAAATTTCCACATTCTTCATATTATTTTTTTTTCGATGCAAAAAATTTCAGACATGATAACAAATCGTTAAAATTATTGTAATCCATTTATTTTGAAATAAACAAAACTGCCAAAGCAGAATTTTACAATAACGTTAAAAGTATCCATCAAAGAAAAGTTGAATAATCTGAAAAAAAAAACAAAACTACTCAAACATTTACTAGATACTAGATAGAATATGAATTTATTTCATAATATTAATTTTTAAGATTGAAAATCCTTGAATTTTTTTGAAAACCATGATTTTTCAGCAACTTAAAACGTCTTAAACTAAATAATCATGCTTTTTTTTTGCTCAAAACTGGTTCTAAAAACCTTATGAAGCCTGAGTAAAAATCTCTTATGGTTTCTTTTGAAACCTGCAAAAAATGCCAAAAAACTTATGGAAAATTGTGATTTTTGTGGAAAATAAATTTCACAGTTGAAACCTACTTTTTATTCAATTGTTAAAAAACGCGGGTTGTTTATATTTCAAAAGTTCGCAAATTTTATATCACACCCAGGACTTCAATTCCATCTATGTAAATGCCCCCAAAACGAAGTTAAATCCACTCAAAAATGTTAATTTAGCAATTCAATGGTCATTCAGATGAAATAAAAGTTTGCATTAAGTTAAGATACGTTTAATACAACTTTTAAAGTTATATAAACATTAAACTAAGCTGTTAGTAAACACAAACTTTTTCTGCAGGTTTTTTGCATTTTTAAAAGTATTTATTATGGAACTTTTTATAGAATTCATCTATTCATGAGCATTTGTGGCAAATGTTCAGCCTAAGTTTCTGAACAAAAAACGAAGGGGAAATATACCCATTATCGTCACACTAAGCTTTTCGACCTATTCTCGTAACTTTTGCAAATTTCTGCTATTTAAACAACATTTTCAGATACACCGACACTATAGAGCTGCTTGCTTACTTTTATTTGAGCTATTAATAACTTTTAAATAGTCTAGAACACTTTATGCAAGCTGTAATTCTTGATCAATGTTCTGATAAGCCGATAATAGAAATGAGCCCCTAGTACCAGATTTTTGTAAAACTTTCCGTGTGTTTCATCACAAAATGTGTATGACACATTCCTGACCACCGGAGATATTTCGGGTTTAGTGGTTTTGAGGTGTTTTTTGCTGATTGAGGTGCCTGAAAACACGATATTTCGGTTTATTGAAGTTTATAGTTCACTTGCGTCAAAATTCAAGATAATAATTTTTTGAATGTTTGTAAAAGTTGGTTTTACAAGCCTTAATCTATAGAGAATCCAATCACAACATCTATTCCGCGATTAAATCATTAGCATTAGCATTAGCATTAGCATTTGGAGGACGCCCCACCACCGGAAGGCTCCACAACGCTTATCCCTCTGTTTGGTCTGGTTGTGTTAGACCCTCATCCGGAACAATAATCCAACACGGGAGATACCATGTCTTCATCTTTTGATGAGTGTGTAATACAGCCCAGGGCATAAGGGGTCCAGGCCGGGTCCAAGCTATCCTCAGGGATATGAAGGATCGTTAGTAAACACCTATCTAAAGTGCGCAAGGACCCCTACGTCACCTTAGTGGTATAGATGTTTGTAGGGAGGTTTTGGACTCAATGTTAGTAGGAGAGGTAGAACCCTAGGATACACCTCGAAAGGCGTTGCGGGTTGGTTGTAACAGTATTCCTAATTCCAGTCTAGGCTCACCAAGTCGCCATGGCCTAGTGGTTAGCATTTTTGCTTACCAATCCAAAGGACGGGGGTTCGAACCCCGCCTTGAGCGACTTTGATTTTTCGTTCATATTCAGCATTTCAAGTATTTCTATGTCCTTAACTTTCTCGATGGGAGCAGATGGGAATCGGACCCAGAACCATTCGCTTACAAAGCAAACACTGTAACCATTCAGCCACAGCTGCTCACTACATCTATTCCGCGATTAAATCATGTTTTCAAATGGTCCACTGGTATACTAGCCCGGAGAATGTGTCGTATAGTGCTCTAGGAGTGTACAGTTGTACTTTTTTATTTTATTTTTTTTATTTTTTTTTATTTTTTAAATCTTCCATTTTAGGTCAAATGTCACCAACATCCAGTACATTTTTAAGGCAAAGTTCCCAGAACATCAAAATTCAGCTATCGGAGAAAGCTGAAATCTTTTCTATATCTTTTGATCGTGCTTTGTCCGAGAATAATTATTTGGGAAAATCAACCACTCAAAATTTTCTAAACTTTTCGGAACTCGAATCTGAAACAAGTAATTCTTCAAAGAAGTTTGGCAAGCACCTCGAGTTATCAAGACTGGACTATAGTATTTCATTCTAATCGGGTGAAGCATTCGATATGCGCTGGTTCCTACTCAGATTGTAGCAAGCGTTCTTATTCTCAGCTCTCCCAAGAGATACGGCCGAAAGACTTACGAAAAATTTCTTAAAACTTTTTCTTCTTTTGCTCTACTGAAAAACTTGTCGGACTGGCTGCGCTTGTGTTCGATTAGATTAGATTAGATTAGATTTTGCTCTACTGAAAAACTTGTCGCTTTCCTAAAACCTTCCCATCTTATTCAAGAATACTGTTATTTCAATATTTTTCCTTTCAATCGTTAAGCTGCTTATAAATATTCTCTATTTGTAATGATTTATTCCGTCATCAATAGATATTCTTAATCCCAAAAATGTTGAATGCAGTCACCAAACAAGCCACTGCCAAAACGCATAGGTAACAGTTACTTATTCATCCCTCAGCACTAATCCACGTTAAACCACGTGGATCATCGGGCTGTCCCGATAATTAAAAAAATGTCATGCCTTTGATGATGAGTCAGGAAGCCGCGTTCGGCAAGCCGACAGCCGGCGAACGGCCGGCGCTTTCGACGAATACTTTGTCGTAGTTTGTTCTTCCGTTAACACCGATACATGTGTACTTGGGGCCGGGTGTGACAACTAATTAAGAAAAAGTGGGAAAGCTGAATAAAATTTAAAAAAAAATATTGCAAAATAAAAAATAAACATAAGCTACAAAAATCCTAAATTTCAAAATGATGTTATGAGCAAAAGAAACAAGTTTTTAGAAATTTTATAAAAAGGCTTCAGTTTTAAATTTTAGAAAAAAAAAACCACATTGAAAAACGTTTTCTAAAACAACTATGAAAAGTATTTTATTTTTCCAAATTTTACCCAAGTCAACCCTACATCCCAAGTTTAAACGACTAGCACAAAAACAACAACAAAAACGACTAAGACGACGACGAAAACACTTTCCACCGCGATGCATCTAATCTAAATTTATGATTCTGAAGAAAAACTGTACACTACCGTTCTCTTCCTCGACTTGGAGGGAATGTTTCGTGCGTGTTGTCTGCTGCTGCTACTTCTTTCTCTCGCGCGAGTTTTGGTTTTGAGTTGGTCAGTCAGCAAGGCAGTAAGCGTTGAGTGACTCAACGGCAGCGGATGGAGTTCTGATTTTTTCGGCAACGTGCGACGACGCCGACGTGACCCACCAGTTTTTGGGCGGACACGATGTTTCAACCTGGCACTGGTATTCTTGGCTGTCATGCTGTTGAATAATTTCTGCTCACATTTACAGCTGGTTATAAAGTACAGGTTGAGCATGGTGTTTCGCATAATTTGAAACGTTCAATTACAGGTTTTAAAAGCGTTTTCGACAGATTCAAAATTATTTAAAAAAAAATCATAAAAGAAGTTCAGCAAGTGAAATAAATTCCATTAAAAGTGTTGAAAAATTATGTCGATGAAACTTCGGTATATGGAATATGGACTCCGATTCGGATGCTGCTTAAACCTCTAGAAAAGACACGACTACAACGACCCCAACAGCAACATTTTTGTTGAAAATCTACATTTTGTAATCTAACTTTGTATTACATATTTCAATTTTGACAAATTTTAACTTCGATTTGAATTCACTTTTAATTTAGTGAACCAAAAGTGTCAATTTAGGTAAAATTGTTCGAAAAATTTTGCTTATTTCAAATAAAAAAAATAGTCGTCCATAAATATTTTTAATTTGCATTTTTCAATCGCCGATAACTTGGCCACTATTGATCCGATTTTCAATGTAACAAAATGAAAGAAATCAATATTATTTTTTTATGGAATTCATCTTTTCATGATTTTTTTTTGTATCAAAATATTATGCATGAGTTAAGCTAAGAACAAGATTATCCGCCAGACGCAGACGCAGAACTTTAGGCCAATTAGATTTCTCCATGATCTGCCAGTCGAACAAGCAGGCTATGATTACAGGCGCAAAGTTATTGCTACAATTATTAGGGCTGCCTCGCAAAAAGAGGCTGAACAAAAAATCGTCAAGTCAGATTTTCACATAAAATTTCCCGAGGAATCGAATGTTGGAATCGAAATGTTGTAAAAAATTAGCATTTTTACATTTTGTACGGTGTTTATAACTATGCGCAATCGATTTCCTTGGAAATTTTATGTGAAAAACTGACGTGATGAATTTTTGTCCAGCCTCCTTTTGCGTGACAGGGCAAATTCGCGATTTGTACCCTTTCATACCCACTTTACAGTAGTCTAAAAGGTATTAAATAGTAGCTAGAAATGGCTTGACTCGACACTCTGTAGATGTGCCATGCTGTCTTCCAACCATGTCAAAATTTCTTAAAATAAGAAGCTTAACAATTTTTCCAAAGACACCATCGCTTTGAAAGGTCACTAGTAGAAATTAGGACTTGTTTGACACCCTGTGGGTGTGTCACCCAACATGTAAATAAATTTAAATTAAAGCCACATTCATATACAGCAATTCCATTTGAAAAGGGCACAAACTGAAAAAAGTTCTCCGATGTGGAGGTTCCTTGGCCAAAATAATTGAACCCGTATTTTTAGTTTGGTCATTAGAGTGACCTACACCGTGCTAGGGAAGTCCCAAAAATTGCAATTTTCGTCGATTTTCGCAAAAAACACCTTTTAAAAAAATCATAACTCGCACAATTTCAACCGATTTTAGCTCTTAGATGCAAATAAAAGGTGGTAAGTTGACCTTTCAAGAAAAATAATTTGAGGACCGATAAAACTATCCAAGCATTTGAAAAGTCGTATGAAAACTTAAAACGGCGTTTTGACCGCGTTCGGACTAAAGAGCCTATGTGTGAAAATATTTTAACGGCGCAGCAAATTTTGGATTGCCATTTCAGTAAAATTAATCATCACTTTCGCTGAAATTTGGTAATGAACAAAAACATTGCTGAAAAATCAGTGACAGCATATCTGTCAAACTGAAATGTCACTTATGACTTATTATTTTGATGCTGCCGAAAGAGTCCTATTTCAAATGCGTTGTGTTTTTTTTTTTAATTTTGTATTGTGATCCAGCAACGATTGCGGAATCTTCAGCAAATGATCTGTCAAACTGCCACAAGAAAATATCTGGCTTTTCAGCAAAATAATTTGACGTTTCTTTTGCTGAAATTTCAGTTGTTTTGACAACCATTTTACTGGAATTGCTGTAAATCATCTGCCAAAGTGACAAATATCAGTTAACTGAGAATTCAGTAAAATCTAAATTCCTGAATCGTTTACTGAAATTTCAGTAGATGAAAACTTATTAAAACTTTACTGAATTTCAGCGAAAAAATTGGTGTGTATACTCAAAAACTGGAGGTGTTCATTTGAAAATAAAAACTGGGATTTGCGGCGCACCGGTCGCAAATCGAGAGAATGACGAAAATGGGAAAAAATCAACTTTTTCACCAAAACTGCGATAACTTTAAAATTTCAGCGATGACATTTAAATGTTTGGGTGCCAAAAGTTGCGTCTTTTAATTACGTAAATTTGTGTACCCTTTTTTAACATTTTTTCGGTTTGTGACCTTTAAAAAAAAGGTTTTTTTGTATACAACAACCTTTCCTAAGACAGCACTTTGCTAGATTGCTTCCTATATTGTTAAATATTAAGATTTTGAAATATCTAACGAAATACCATCAGTGGGGGTGACATTAGGTCTGAGGGGTGAGATTGGGTCAAAGTTTTTTTTTTATGTTACCATTTCTAAGGTTCTTCTCAATGAAACTAAATTCTGTTAAAAGGGTTGTGTAGGGGACGGGACATTTTAAGATGACTTAGCTGGAAAATCTCGTTCCTAGAACAAATCCTGTTATTCTGGCGGCTGTCTAAAGCTGAGGTAAGTTTTTGGCCAAAAATGACCTCTCGAAAATTCAACATGTCAATACGATTCCCTCGAACAACAAACACTGTTGGATGACTTGTTTTACCGTATCGTTGTATTTGAGCTTAATTTTACTTTCAACCCCTCTAAGGAGTGAGATAGGGTCTCAAACGATTGAAATTTAAGGTCTAAGTCTAGGGTAGAGTTCATCAAATTCCACCATATTTTAAGAAAATGTAGGTAAACTATCAGAGAACAATTCTACGTTAAAAGATTTTCGATGTTATTTAAATTGAGAAGTTTATCGTTTTTTGACCCATAGTCACCCTCACTGACGGTACTGACAGTGTTGATAAGAAATATATTTTTTGCAATTCCGTCGTGAAACTACTTACTTTTCCTGTCATTCTTGAACGACGAAATAGCCTACTTTTCTGTACCAAAAATAACAGAATCGAATAGCAACACATTTCAAAATAAATGCTGCAAAGTTCTACTTTTCAGCACTGAAATGGGTGCTGAAAAGTTGAACTTTTGATTTAAACGATTTATTGACAAAATACATGAAAATTCGAAAATTTTTCGAAAGGTGTACAAACTTTTTTTGCACCTTTTTTATTTTCGTAATAGTATTTGTTATATAACTTTTTATAGAAATCATCTTTTCATGAGCTTTTTGTAGAAAAATGTCTGGCATGAGTTTCTGAACAAAACGTAGTACTAGGTTTCTGTCAACATTAAATTGTTTAGATGTTTCATCACAATATGTGCATAGTGCCCAAGGGGTGTAAATACTTTTTTTACATACTGTATAAATGCTTTTTTTAAACTCTGCATCTTTACCATCTTCGGGAAAATTTAAGATGACATTCAGGACTTTACTTTTATGGTGTTAGTTTTTAAATTTAATGAAATATAAAAATTAAAAAAAAATCAGAATTTAAAAAGATGGTTATTTATACAAATTTCCATATAGTTTTGAATCGCTTTGCGGAAAGCCAGGTCAAAACCATTCGCTCCCAAATTTGGGGGCCCAAATGGAACCGAAAAATACCTGTTCTGATTGAATTAGTCTATTTTAAAATATCTCATACAACTTCAAGCCACCCTGCTCTCCCCTACATATTACGATTTCTCGCATACAAACTTCAAGGTATCGAAGAGGGTATTCCGTGGTCAGATAGTGCTCAAATTTGAAATTTAGACTAGTAGTAATGGGTCAATCTGTGTTTGAAGGGGATAGCGCCGGTAGTTACAATACTTTAGGCCACCCTAATGTTCCTATTTTCGTTGAAAATAGATTTTTATCGCATTCAAAAACAATTTATTCCACTTTAAATAATTTGCCATGTTAAGTACTCATTTTTGAGTATTTTTTTTTTTCAATGGTAAGTGAAAGATAATAAACAATACAAACAAGTTATGGCCTAACTACAATCACTTAGCTTAGAACATCTAAGTAAAGTAGTTACTTAGGAAAGTACGCAACTTACGGCCGTCATCCACAATCAACTTAGAAATTTTGCTGGGCTGATATACGTTGCTATGCAGTTGTTTGTTTACCTTTGATATTGAAACGTCAACTTACCGTAGATTTTGAAATTTTTCAAACCATACGTCAGTTTCTAATTTGATTACTTTTCCATTGTAGAAGCTCGGCTTCATTTCCATTGATTCAAATTCCTAAGCTAAGTGAAATTTTCTAAGCTAAGTGATTGTAGATATGCCATTAACGTGAATCTAAATTGTACATCAAATCTTGTACGACTTTTTCCTTTTCCAACATGCCCAAAAAGCGCACCGCTGCATGTTCCATTTTCTAAAATAAGTGACAGTCAGCAGTCACGCATGCATCTCCAATCCAGTCTATTTCCGTCATCCCAGCGCCCGCAGTGAGTGGAAACCCCCGTTGACTGATTGTGCGAGATGTGGCTCACATGCATCATTTTCCCTCTCTCTCTCTCTCTCTCTGTGCTCAAGAAAATGTCAGAGTGTTCGAAATTCGACCCATTACGCGAGGTTTCGCCAAAAAGATGTTAATCTCCTTTTCAAGAAACCGTGCAAGCATGGAATTTCGACACCAGGGTTTAAGGTGAGGCCACCGAGGCACGACGTCAACCATTTCCTAGTTATTGCACATCAAATCGCGCTGAGGCTTAAATTTCCTCGAAGATGATTTGAAGATTTTCTTTTATTATATTTCGCTCAAAAGTGTGCTTCTTCCCTTGAGCCGTGGCTTGACTTTCTGGTATTTATCAATTAAATTAATTACAAAGCAAAAAGTATAAATAAAACGTTACTTAATCCACCTTTAGGTGGTTGGTGCCTTCCTCACATTCATAAAGTCAATACATTCAGTAAAAATATCAACATTCCCTTAACATGTTTAACAAATCAACTTTATTACTAATTTCTTTTGATAGGGTTCGCAGACCTTCAATTTTTCTGGCTCATCGGCAAGGTCTGATAAAAAAAACCTATCCAACGATAGTTCGCATTTCATTTGAAAGGTCTTTTGATTATCTAACTAACGATAGGTCGCATGATGGACCCGGACATCATTTTTACAGAAATATCTGAGATCCAGCCACCAAAAAGTGTATAAATAACAGTTAAGTGCTAATAACTTTTGATAGGGTTGTCAGATCCTTGATGTTTTAGGCTCATTTGAAAGGTCTTTTGATTATCTAACTAACGACAGGTCGCATGATGGACCCGGACATCATTTTTACTGAAATATCTGAGATCCAGCCACCAAAAAGTGTATAAATAACAGTTAAGTGCTAATAACTTTTGATAGGGTTGTCAGATCCTTGATGTTTTAGGCTCATTTGAAAGGTCTTTTGATTATCTAACTAACGACAGGTCGCATGATGGACCCGGACATTATTTTTACAGAAATATCTGAGATCCAGCCACCAAAAAGTGTATAAATAACAGTTAAGTGCTAATAACTTTTGATAGGGTTGTCAGATCCTTGATGTTTTAGGCTCATTGGAATGGTCTTTTAAATACCTTTCTGAAAATGTATAACATGATAGGGTTTCTTGCAAAAACCACCCTTTTTACAATCTTCCGGACATACGCCAAAATCGTTTTTTTAGCATAACTTTTGAAGTACTTTACTAAACTTCATAATTTTCAATAGGGACTTATGGGACCCCAAGACAAATCGAATAAGACCAAAACGGTACAAATCGGTTAAGCCAGTGCTGAGATAATCGAGTGCATATTTTTTGGTGCACAGACCCACATCCCTACACACACACACACACACAGACATTTGCTCAGAATTTGATTCTGAGTCGATAGGTATACGTGGAGGTGGGTCTACAAGGTCGAATTAAGAAGTTCATTTTCCGAGTGATTTTATAGCCTTTCCTCAGTAAGGTGAGGAAGGCAAAACACATCATGACTGCTGCTGCTGCTGCGGCCGTGGTTGATGGGCTTGGCTGGGCCTGGAAGTCCGAAAGCCGAAGAGTCCGAAGAGAGCCGATACAATATCCCAGATATGAAGTTGGAAACTATTCGCGGTCGGCCATGGCCATCGGTAACGGCAACTCGGCTCTGGCTTCGGAGGGGAATCTGCGCTGTGGCCAGTCAGTGTGCTGTATGTGCTTTCAATTAAAACCGATTTTCGGTAGAGTAGCGAACCGTTGAAGGCAGTGCGATGAACCGTTTCCTGGTGCTGGTGCAGGCTGCCTTTCTAAGACCTGCTGCTGAGAGGGGAAATAAAGAGAGAGAAAAGAAGAAAAGAGAGCCAAGGTGTTCCTCATGAGTGGTGATTAGTGCAGGTCCGCAGTTGGGAAGAGGGTACAGAATTCGGTGGTGATTGATATAAATTTCTTTAGTTATCAATCTTTTAGTATCCAATTCAACTATCATAAAAAGTTTAAAGAGAAACATAACTTTGCATCATGGACGGAAATTGTTTTGTCTTTTACATAAAAAAAAGTTTTCAAATGGTTTTTTTAGCTGAATCTGAAACTAAAAATCAAAGTAATAAACAAAATTCTTGAGAGTTTAAAATAGGTATTTCCTATTTGTTATGAGGCGTAACTAAAATTTGTGACAATTTGGTATAATTTAGAATATCACATACTACAACCAGAACCATATGACCTCTAACGTTTATGCAGCAATTCCATTTGAAAAAGGGGCTAATTTTTTTCTTGGTTGACCATTACGTTGACCTACTTCGTGCTAGAGTGGTCTCAAAAACGGGTATTTTCGTTTTTTTTTTTTTTCAAAAACCGCTTTTTTCAAAAAGCCATACTTCGTTGGTTGGTCAAAGTCAAACTAAAAAGTGACGAACTGTCACTTTTTACACGGCGCTCACGCACACTATCAAAACAAAATTTTGGTAGGGGATGTGAAATCCGTTGTAAAACGGGTGTCAAACTAAAAAGTGACCCCGTTCGTTTGACAACAGTTGGTGTCAAACCATCGGGGATTGAGTGTAGAATGTTTCAGTCGGAGCAAATGAAAGGTGATAGATTTGCCTTACAAGGAAAAATAAACTGAAGACCGAAAATTCCATCCTAACTTTTGAAAAGATCCTATGAAACTTTAGAATGCCGTATTTCCGATGTCTGGATCAAAGAGCCCATGTCTGAAAATATTTTTATCGGATTCCTTAAACAATTTTACGAAACAAACTCAAAAAAACGAGGAGTTCATCAACAGGATTCTGAGATATGATTTAAAAAAAAATAAAAACTGAGTTTTTTGAAGCGCCACCCGGAAAAGTGGAAAAATTACAAAAACGAGAAAAAAATCAACTATTTATACTAAAACTGCGATAACTTTAAAATTTCAGCGATGACCTGTACATGTTTGGGTACCAAAAGTTTTGTAATTACAAGAAGTGATTTAGTGTGTGGTGGCTTTGCAAAAAAAAAATACGAAAATGGCAATTTTTGGACCACCCTAATACGGTGTAGATCACCCTATCAATTTTATATATATTTTATATCAATTTGGCCCGAAAAATTGAAGGGCAAAAAAATTGTTTCCAAAAAGCTTCAAAATTTCAATGAGATTTGAAGTGAAATCAGCTGAAATCAAATTCAAATGCATTCCCTGCGTTTAGAATCATTTTTAGCATGTTTAGGTTGATTTTAAAATCTTTTGAATTTTTAAAAATTGTCAATGTTTATTATCCCCGCCTGTGTGGATCAATCGGACCGCGCACTGGACTCACAATCCAGAGGTCGCCGGTTCGAATCCCGCGGCGGGCGCTCTAAAATTCTTTGTGTAAATATGGGTATTCGGCGCCGTCGCTCCGTGCCATACTTTCATACACTTAGGAGCCCAGAGCGGCGAAGTCCTTGTAGATAAAAAGGAAGACACTAGTGGTTGGTACTAGCAATGGTGGCCGACAGCTATAAAGTCAACTTCGTTTCGTTCAATGTTTATTACAGTCATCCCACATATTCGGAACACCCACAAATTCGGAACACTTTTGTGATAATTTGTCAATAGCATGCCAAATGCAGCTTTTCTCTCGACCCTACTATTTTCAGGACCTTTATTTGGACATTCTCTTGCTATTTCACTAGTAAAAGTAGTACTTTTAAACAAAAACTGCATTTCAAGAATATTTTATTCCGAGCAGCAAAAAACTGCCTCCAAATTGCCTGTTTCATAATTGTGGTTTGTTATTGTGCCTCCCACAATTGTGGAACACCTGAATTTAACTGATATTTTCACAAAAAAAGTTATCAGACCATTGATAAAACATCACTGAGCTTGAGTTTCACTGGTTGCAGTGTGTGAAGTCATTATTTTGTTACAAATATGTACTCCTGGAGAGATCCAAAGTTTGTTTACATCCGTAAGAAAAAAGTGTTCCGAATTTGTGGATTTCAAGGGTCAAAGTTTTTCTTCAAAACTTGATATAAAAGTAAAAATTTGCAGTTGTTCGGTACAGCATTCGAAAGATCGCAAGAAAAGCTTTCAAATGAAGGTAAAAGCGAATCATTAAGTTGAATAATCGATTTGCTATGATTTTTTGAACATTGGCCGATCTGTAAACTGTTCCGCATATGAGGGATGGCTGTATCGCAACAAAAAAAAATCGCAATTTGTTTTTTGTTTTCGTCAAATTATACATTTTTTGAAAACTAATGATTACAAAACAACTGAACTAGTGTAAAATGCATTTTAAAACATTTTTTCCATGCAAATGTAGAAACTTTGGCTTGTTATTTCAATATTTATATTTTTTTGCCCCGCCCCCCTCGACCCTGGCCAGAGCCGAGGGACAAAAACTTTGAAAAATATTTGCATAGGCCTTATTATCTAAAAACATTGGAAATTAGACCTCTGTAAAAAAAATGTTTTCTATTATTTGGATGTTTTTCACATTTTCTGCTCTAGAATGGCTCCATTATTATTTTAAGGCTGGTACAAATTTTATTTGAAGTTCCCACCCCCCCCCCCACCCTTTTTCAAAGTTGGGCCGAAAAATCGGGAGGCAAAACAATATTTTTAAAAACTTCAATATTTCTATGGAAATTTAAGTGCAATCAGTTGAAATCAATTTAAAATGCATTCCCCTGCGTTTAGAATCATTTTTAGCATGTTTGGGTTGTTTTCAATTTTCAATGTTTATTATCGAAAAATGTTTTTTTTGCTAAATTTTTTGGTTTCGTCAAAATTTACATTTTTTGAAAACGAATGATTGCAAAACAACTGAACTTTGCCCACCCTCGACCCCGGCCAGACCTGACGACAAAAACTATGAAAAATATTTGCATCTGCCTAATTATAAAAAAAATGCGTAGAGGCATATTCTGGGACACTACAAAAAATACTGCATACTTCTTATTCTTAAAATATAGGAAATGTTAGTAAAAACACAGCCAAAGTTGACCCCTTAAAAAATGACACTGTTAAAAACATTAGCAAAGTCACATGGGTAATTCTCTACCAACTCACACGAAATCGGGAAAAGTTGCCCCGACCCCTCTTCGATTTGCGTGAAATTTTGTCCTAAGGGGTAACTTTTGTCCCTGATCACGAATCCGAGGTCCGTTTTTCGATATCTCGTGACGGAGGGGCTGTACGACCCCTTCCATTTTTGAACATGCGAAAAAAGAGGTGTTTTTCAATAATTTACAGCCAGAAACGGTGATGAGATAGAAATTTGGTGTCACATTAGCAAAGTCACATAAAACAAGTCAAACTTCCAACCCTAAAATTTTTAAATAAATTAAGAGTTCTTCTTTCTAATGCTTTTTAAAAATCAAAAATTGGTTGTAAAAATGAATTGTTGACGATTTTTCATATCGAAGCCCGTCTAGAGGCGGGGTTGGGTTGTAGAGGGTTAAGAAGAATGTGCTCTGAATCCACTTAAATTCAAACGTATTAAAATTCTGAGTATTAAATAAATTTGTATCAAAAAATATATTCATTTTTTGAGTTCAATGAGTGGCCTGATCACCCCCTGATGATGATCCAGAGTAGGGACAATTCCAGAATGATGGTCCTCCGAGCATGACAGGTATCCAATTTTGAGATTTTCAAATATACAGATTAGAATATTGACTTATAGTTTGGTTGAAAGATACGAAAAATGATGAGAAATAAAAATATTCGAATGAAAATTAAAAAAAACACCAGCCCTAACTATTTACAACAAAACCACCACTCCCTAAATTTAGCCCTGTTCCCTCCACCAACCAGCAGGAAGGAACTAGAGCCGTGCGATACCGCCCACCCCGCACAGTCCAATAGATCGCATGGATCCAATTTTAAGGAGAGTGCGCGCGCACGCTCGTAACGCCCTTGCCTTGCCTATTGGCACGGGATTGAAACTCGTCTGAAAAACCTGTATCATTTTCTCATTCGAAACAGTGGCGCCACGTGGTGGTAGCTGCCCTGTTTATTACACTGTGAAATTATCCATGGCCAATCCAAGGAACCAGAAGGTGACAACAGAAATGTCCGTTCAAAAGGGGTGCTGCAAAAAAAACTTATTATTTTTAACAAATTTTCGAACAAATCAGCAACGAATTACAAGTTTGACAGTTGAACTACACTTAAATGTTGGTTTTGTTATTTGTTTTTGCAAAACCGCATATTTTTAAAGAAAGTGCCAAAAATATTCGTAATCACCTTTTGCCTCTTGGTGGTGCTTTGTGTTAGTATGTGTGTGGTCGATGTTTGCGGACGTGCACGCAGAACACAGAACAGTGAGAAATAGCGAAAATGCCTCACTTCCTTCTGCCACAAGTCGCCATATTGAAATTGCTTGAAGATTCATACCCGTGCTATTGGTTGGGGGCTGTGGATCGGGGATTGGAATTGAGGGATATGCGTTTAATAAAGTGCTGCGATAATTGTAGGCGGTTGGGCCGCGAAAATTCTCACTGCCTGCGAACCCTAATGGCTGTAAGGTGCCTTACCAAGTGGCCAGCATTACAGTTAGCATTTCGCTTTCGAATTCATCCAGCCGGTGTTTGGTTGGTTGGGCGGTTGGATTGAGCCGTTCCGTGGCTGAACAAAGGAAAGCAGCACCGACTAAGTCACGCGCGGGGGAGGAGAATTTACAGTAAATGTTACCTTTATTCCACAATTGCTCCCAAAATAAAAAAAAAAGCTTCCAACTCCCCTAAACGGCTCGCCGAATGTTTTTTCGCGAATCTTTTCGGAAGTGGTTTTCTTTTTTTGCACAGGTTGCGAAAAAAATGAACGCCACAAAAGATAAAAATTACAATTAGACTGATTGATTTGGCACTAATAGGAAGATAATGTGCGGAAATGAGTTGGTGTAAATGGCCGACCAAACCAGTTCAGGTGCGGGGCGCTCAGGCAAAGCTTTTTCCCCCCGAAAACTTCACCTGTTGTCTTTCGGGAGTCGAAACGAAACACACCGAAAGCTCCTATCATTCTTTTCGCATCACCGCGCCGCCGTGGACCTGATTGAGAGTTGAAATCGTTCGCCAATTTCCGATTGGTTTTTCCTCCACCTGGAAACTCAGGTACATTCATCAGTCGGCCGGCCATGTTCAAACAATATCGTTCAGCTGAGGGGTTTAGTTTTGTACCCATTTCAACCAATTTAATTTAAGTGATGTTTTCTTTCCTATTTTGAATTTGATGATTTTTTTGGGGATTACATAACGTCTTACGCTGTATTCATTGAGGATCAATCAACTTTTTCTTAGTAAAACCAGTTAGACTAAGAAAGAGTGAGTAATTGAAAACAAAGTTTGCCACTGGAAATAATGTCCAAAATAATGGCTAAAAAAATAAAAATCTACAAAATTTCACACTTTTCGCTGCAGTTAACGAAATCAAATTTCTTTGGAAACATTTGCAAGGTCTTTTGAATAAATAAAAATGTACTGTGAAGATCATTTAATGGTTACAAATTGTCTCAATACTTTCACAAATAACTGTAAAACTAATATTTTTGAAAACCCCAACATCTTTTTGAAACAGCTTCCAACACTCATACCCACTTTGATCAAAAGTTAGAGAATTTTGATATTACAAACATATAGAAATCCTGTAAATCTATATTGTCGAATTTGTAAACAGTGAAATGTTTTCAAAATCTTCAACAATTTACTTGATTTTGGAAACAATGTTGTTCATTTTGAAAACAATTACAGCAAAATCAAAAAAAGTTAAATTTGAGCGATTGACTGCCGGTTGCAAAACAAACAATATTCTACCACCGCCATATTTTCCGCCATCTTGAATTTCGAATTTTCTGTAGACTTTGGAGCATTTTAGAGGTAACTATTTAATTGAATGACCCTAAATTGGTTATATTTGAGTAGTTAAGTGAATGTTTAAATGTTTTTATGTTGGTTCCATTTTATTCAGCTGCCATATTGGACGCCATTTTGAAAATCTTACCTTTGAAATTGGAGAAAATCAACAGGCAAATTCGGAATTCGGAAGGTTCAATTTAGCGAAAATCCATTTAAAAAACTGTCCTGTTACACAATTACCTACTAAACACAAAAAAAATACTTTTTTTTAGTTCGTGCCTTGACTAAAATGTGTAGGGCTAGTGACTTTTAACGGCAAAAAAATATAAAGTTTCACGGTTCTCTAAAATCTGATTGAAGTAAATGTATTTTATTTGTTTATTTTTGAATATTGTTGCACTGGAATAATACTGAAAAAATAGCAGTGCCGTCAGTGAGAGTGACTATGGGTCAAAAAACGATACACCTCTCGTAATTTCTTATAACAAAAACAATTTAACAGCGATTCCCCACGAAAACAGCATGGAAAAAAACAAAAGTGCTCGGATCGGGCTCAAAATTTTTCTGGGGGTTTTCTGGACGAAATAATTAGAGCCGCATTTTTTTGTTTGGCCATTAGAGTGACCTACGCCGTGTTAGGGTGGTTCGAAAAAATGCAATTTTCGTCGATTTTCTCAAAAACCACTTTTTTCAAAAAATCATATCTCCGCGCTATTTCATCCGATTTTAGCTGTCCTAAACGCAAAAGAAAGGTGATTAGTTTGACTATTTGGGAAAAATTTAGACAGCTGCCAAAATAACAGGATTTGTTCTAGGAACGAGATTTTTTCAGTGAAGTCATCTTAAGATGTCCCCTACACAACCCTTTCAACAAAATTCATTTCCATTGAGAAGAACCTGAGAAATGGTAAAATCCGTAGAAAATCCCTTTGACCCAATGTCACCCCCACCGACGGTGGTTAAAGATACAAAATATAAACATTTAATACAAAATATTGTTTGCAAAAAAAAATAATAAACTCAATATTGTGATATTTTATCGAATTTGCATCATCTGAATTTACGATTAAGGCATCCTTATTTTACTGAGATTATAGAAATTTTATTTGGTAAAAACAAAGGAAATCCTAAACATCAGATTCACAAATCAACGTGTACCTATTATATTTTGTCACGCCTCATTGCCTCACGTTATATGAAAACAATTAATGTACAATCCAAGACCCCCAAAAGCGCTTAATTTAAATAAAAATTGAAAACTCACAAACGGCTGGACGTTCTTGCAAAACATTGGTGGAGCATTCTTTTATTACGTAACGCAAAATGTGAGATTTGTAGACCCAAATAAAAACAGAAGTATACATACGTCTAACAAGTAACTCATGCAGGAAATAGTTTTTTTTATTGTTTTGTGTCGAATAAGCCACTTGTTAAATTGATTATAACTAATTGATAATAAAAAAATAATACTAAAGGAGATAAGAGATTGCTGGTAAAAAAAGAGATCAGATCAGAAAGGAAACAGTAAAATAAACAGAAAAAGTCAACCTAATCAATAGAATCGCAGCAAAATCTTTACTTGAAAAACCACTAAACATTAAATATTGTATGCGTCTTTTATCAACCGTTGAACAAAGGAAAAGGTCTTAGAATCATAAAAAAAACTTTGAATAAAGTTCACCAACAAGTTATTTCTGAAACGGTAATTCTTGACAGTTTCTCTCAAAGCTACCTTTAATTTCTAGCAAAATTCTACATCCTCCTGGCATTGAACCCACAATCACATTCTTCCCACTCACCAATACCCAGAACTCGAAGCCATCGAATATGCACATGCGAAATTCACTGCGAACGCGCGAATTTTATTTCCCCCCAATCTGTAATTACTTTTTTTCGATCTATTTCTTCCTATTTTCCCCTCGACGAGAGATTTTTCGCCGATTCGTCAGTCACTGGGCGTTTCGCATTCGTGATTCGGGCTTTGTTTTCTTCATTTTTGCTTCTAGTTGCCACCACGAACCAAATGAAGAACTGTTTCTATTTTTTTCCGACTTCTGTTTCGCTGGAATGGGCTTAGAATAGAACAAAAGTCTGCCACAAAACACCAACCGCGATTTTGTGCTTTTTTACTTGTTTTTTGGTTGTTTGTAGCTAAAATAGTTGTTCAAATACAAACTAGGTTTAGTGCTTTTTGATTGGTTAGTTTAAATTCAAAATAATAAAAATAGATATTTAAAAAATAACATTGAACAAAACAAAATATTCTAAGATCAAAGTAAGATTAAATTTAAAATCTAAATAATAATGATCAAAAGAATGTCTTCCCAGGTATTCTATAAGACAATATACGTCTTTGGAATACCTAATCAGACTCGGAATGGTGCAAATAATGAAAAACTAACAAAAAAAGACTTAAACATTCCTTCACATACCACCTCCCAACAAACTTGACTTTCATTGATAAACGTTCGATTCAAACCCAACAGGTCACATCGTCTAGCAGAGTGGTTGGTTCACTCATCAATCAGATTGAACGAAACACACTTGGAGGTTGCGAACGAGGCTGAATGGCAAACATATGCGTACCTTCTTAAATTATGTTGTGTGGTGGGAAACGACCGTTCCGGAATAACGATGTGAAACTGAAACGGCAGAGACCAAGAAAATAACAAATCCTGAGCCCCAAAGTCGCAGAATGGTGGATTGTTTAGCTGAATGCAACAGAAATAAAATAAATATTATGTGTTTAGTGCGTTTTGTGCATAAATAAACTAATCAGCGTCGTCGTCGTCGCAGCACGTTGCTTATTTATGGTAGGAACAACACGATTATAATTTAAATTGGAGAAACGCATGCAGATTTTAATTGTGTTGATTGAGTGAAGTTTGTATTGTTTGATCAAATTTTAAAATACATTTCAATGACAACAAGTCTCACTATAAAACAAAATTGAGGTTGGTATTATATAATGTGGAAAAAGTTTACGAGTTGTTGAAAAATAATATAACCAAACAGTAAACTACCAAACTGTAGACCTAGCGGCAAATAAAAAGTTAATTTATTCATACATAACAATTCCATGACAATTGAAAACATATGACTATTTGCTATACACCTTTTATTATTACACATGAATGCCATCAAATTTCTGCTTGGTTTTTTTCAAAAATTAAAAAACGTTCAGATTTGTTTGAAATAATACGTTCATTATGAACGGTTCATATATTTACTACTTACCCTACCAGTCATCACGAAACATATCTACTGGTTTTTCTATTCACCACTAGGTGGCTATCTCGCTTTTGATATATTTCACATTTTGTTTCACCTGAAATATTTCACGGTAGCTGCATGTTTTTTTATTTCTTGCTTGTAATTATTGCAATGCAACTTTTCTCGAGCTTTTGCTGGGATTAAAGTTGAACGAAGCTGTTTTGGGAAGCTTTCGGTAGTCTAACTCTAGGAGTATCGTATGATCACGAAAGGAAGTAAATATTGTTTGGATAAAGTTTCTTTTACTGTTCTATAGGGTGTTTTTAAAAAATTATACAGTTTAGAGGTGGGCAAAATAAGAGCGAGCCGCTCAAAGAGCCGGTTCACTAAAAAGAGCGAACGAACCGTGGCTCATAAAAAAAAACCGCGGTTCTATTTTAAACTCCGGTCTTCTGAAAGAACCGTTTCAAGATAGCATGATTTATGTTATAAATATAACTATTGAATTTGAAATGTATTGAATTTAATTGTATTGAATTGAAATGATGTTTTAAATTTTTTTTTTGAAAATTGAGAATGCAAATTCGAATAATTCAATGCTTATAAAAACTAATCCTAAAAGTAAATGATTTTCGTAACAAAATTGTACATTAAAGTATTACCGAAATACCTGTTTGAACATTTCAAGTTGCATTATTTTTAAAATATTACCAAAAATCTACTGCATAGATAAGAGATTGTTGAGTAAAAATAAATTTAGCGTTTATAGACTTAATCGATTAAATCAGAGTGTAGAAAAGAGTTCACAGAATATTCCAAATAAAATATCAGCATTAGTTCAATTATTGCAGAAAAAACGCAATTGACAAAGAGACCACCAAGATCTCTAGATTAAATTTTTAAAAAGGTCCTATCTGCATAGAAAACCCATGTCTTATAAGTTGTTATGAAAATTTACTCTAGATCTATGTTTTTCAAGGGCATCTTCTAGCCTTCAGTTTTAATTTTTTTATCGATTAATTTATTTAAAAAATTAATATGAAATAACTTATAAAATCACTCGTTTAAAAAAAACATTGCATCCAAATTTTGAAAAAGAGCGAAAGAGCCGTTCAAAAGAGCGGCTCTTTTTAAAGAGCGAACGAAAATGAGCGGCTCCTAAAAAAAAGCGGTTTTGCCCACCTCTAATACAGTTTTCATCAAAATAACAAAGTTTACAACAATAAACGATTTGCATATTATTTAGATATCGTTAATCAAAGGAACATTGATATTTCAATTGTAGTGTTTTTCAAAAGGTAAATAAACAAAATTTACAATTTATACTTTTTGAATGTTTTAAAAACCGCCTTGAGTCAAGGGTATTCAAAAACACAAAACAAAACCAAATAAAAAAAACTTGTTTATTGGACCCTCTAAAAAAACTCTGGAATTGATTGGTCAAACTTGTCTTCAAAATGCCATCAAAGTAAATTGTTTCAACGAGTTGTATACAACTGCTGTGTGTGAGTTGGGTAAAACCCAAACTTACTTTTCCAGCTCCAAAAAATTCTATAAACTTCACTTATAATACCGGATTCAAATGACATCGCGCACAATAAAAGTCGATATGTAAAAGAAACTCCAAAATGTTAAAAGAAGTGATTTTTCACTGCGAAAAACTGAAATTTCATTGCATGGCAATTACAAAACCTTGAAATTTCATAGGTACTCCACGGTTCTTTTAAATCTGCTTAAAATAAACGAAACAATTTATTCTTTTAGAATAATTGTGTACAGGAAAATAACCGAAAAAGTTAGCAGTAAATAAAGATACAAAATATAAACCCTGACACGAAATATTCATTGTAAAAAAATACGATCTAAATTTTAAAGATCTGCTGAGAGACTGAAGTCGAAAAAAGCACATTCCAAACAATAGTTTCATCAAAATTACAGTAAATAAAATAAGTGAAAAACACATTTTTGTTTTCACGTTTTTCTGCAAAAAAAAAAAATGAGTACCATCAGTAGGGGTGAATGAGTACCATCAGTAGGGGTGACATTGGGTATGGGGGGTGAGATTGTTTGTCCATTACCTATGTCAAAAAAGTCAATTTGCATCATCAGTTTTTCCATACAAGACTTAGTGTCCATCTTGAGAGAGAGTTTATGATCAATTTGGTGCAAACTTCATTGCAAGAAGCTGCCCCACACGTAATGATTTCTAAAATTGCAATAAAGAGAAAAGTTACTTTTGTACAGTTGAGCTCATCATTAGGCTCCTTAGGTTTTGAAAACACCACACCCCTGAACAATTTTCGGTACTTGTTTGAAATTTCATCGTGTTGCTAACCAGATCGTCCAACTCATATCCAGCAGGGCCTTTCTTCCGGCCGGCCAGCCACACTCACACTCAACTCATCTGCCGAGTTTGTTGTTCTAATATCAAATTCAGGCACCCCCGTTGTTTCACGCTGCCATGGCTTCCAATTAATGATCGAAACAACAACAAAAAAATCCACCGGTAAGCCGCCACTGCCATTCACCTGTGTTGTTGCGGTCCGCAGAGTCCGTCCTACCCCCACCCCAGGGAAACTTTTACTGCAATTTGTGTGACCACCACGTGACGGCGCGGGAGAAAATACGATCAATGACCACAGCCCAAGACCCGTGGCCAGCCGCTTGGTAATTAGTGATAAATGTGTGCCGAATGGTGGCTGGCTCTTAAATCGTGATTGCCGGGGTCACGTGGTCTGATTTATTTGCCCACGTTTATGACCCCACCCTCCCCCCTCTTCTTCAACTCATAAAAGAGAGTTGAAACCGATCGCGGGGTGTCCCTCTGAAGATGCAATATATTGGGGTCATTACCGGTAATGCGGCGTGAGGGCTTTATAAAATTGATTACCCGAAGCAATCAGCCGCAGCTCTGAATCCCTTGAGAGAGAGATATTGGGCCCGAGGGACCACAAACTTTGGACGGCGCCGCAGGAACATGGAATTAATTGAAATTAAATGTTTGCGTGTTGGGCTCGAGTTTATATGGAAAATGCCCCACCTCAATCGGACGGAGCCGCCGCCGTCATGGTTTAAATATTCGCGCTATCTTCATGCTGGAAATTCACACCTTCACTTGATTTAGCGGTTTCAGGTATGGCCTGGCTGGCGGTGAAACAATGTTGCAAAACTAAAGGGAAAGCATTGGAGATAGAGCTTCGGGCATACTGGATGGTTGATTTCTTGACTTTTTTTTGATAAGGTCCTATAAACAAAAGTAAACATTGAGTGTATCCCGCTTACTCCGATGGACTTTGACATAAGGTGTGAAAGGGATACACTCAATGTTTACATTTGTTTATAGGACCTTATCAAAAAAAAGTCAAGATTTCAATGTTCTAGCAAAAATGAATCAAATGTAGATTATTTCAACTAACTTCAAAATTAAAGACAAATACAAGTCCGTTTGCTTTTGTTTCTGATAGTAAAGGTTTGTTCAATAATTGAATTTTATGTTTGTGTGGTCCTTTTTTTTGGGCGAAACGATTTTTATCAATTCATTGATATTTTAAACCATATTTGAATGAAAGCATCTGAAAATTATTGTGAACTATTTTCCTACGTTGGCTAACGCTGTCTATGCAATATTTCACAAAACCTAACCAATAAAACTACCCTCCCCTATTCCAGTAGTCATCGAGCTACTCTTCAGCGAGAGTCTCTATAAACCGGAATAGTTGGCAAAGTGCAAAACAGTCACTAGTTTTGGTACTCGCACGCAGGCAACTCCATTCATTGCCTCACCTTTCATTTAGACCCAGATGCCGTTTGCATAAATTATTCACCGCGAAAAGGTAGATGATCTCATTCTATGACCGATTCGCACACACACCTTACTCACTTGACCACAACAAGTGACTGATGATGATGTAGTGTTTAGTGAGCTGAGGTACTATTGCTGGACAGAGTGGTCATCCATATGGTGGCAAAGTGCATTACACAGAGATATACAGTGACAAACTATTATTGCCTGACCGTCCACGTGTGTGGCTGTAATTTGCACGCTACAGTAAGGGCGGCTTCTGTTATCTTGGAAGGCACACTTTCAAGTGGAAACAAATTACCCTTCCAATACAGATAAAGGGACCAGTTTGTCACTTAGTTCAGCTTAGACTAGGTGCATAGTATTACGTTAGAGGAAACAGGTTAAGGACGCTCTACTTTAGTTCATCGGATATTCATTTTGATTAGAGGTGGGCAAAACCGCTCTTTTTTAGGAGCCACTCAATTTTGCTCGGTCTTTAAAAAGAGCCGCTCTTTTGAACGGTTCTTTCGCTCTTTTTCACATTGTCTATTTTAGAGAATTGTGGAAATTTTATGTTTTTTATTAGACTTTAATACATTATAGTATATAATGTATTAAAGTGGGCATAGTAGTATATAATGTATTAGCAGTGGGTCTCGTGGCGCAGGGGTAGCGGCTTCGGCTGCCGATCCCGATGATGCTATGAGACGCGGGTTCGATTCCCGCCTTATCCACTGAGCTTCTATCGGATGGTGAAGTAAAACGTCGGTCCCGGTTTCTCCTGTCTCGTCAGAGGCGCTGGAGCAGAAATCCCACGTTAGAGGAAGGCCATGCCCCGGGGGGCGTAGTGCCAATAGTTTCGTTTTACATTATAAAAAAAACGAAACACGAGTATATTCGCTTGAGAACCATAGGTGTAAACGTTCGAATAATTGGATGGGGAGAGCACCCAAACTTAAATCTAGGATTTTGAAGAAAATGTCTATAAATTTTACGAAATTGCGTTCATTTATGCTGAAATTTAACAAATTCTGGTAATTTATTTTGAGAAAATATTCTGCGAACTTTTTTCTACATCGAGCAAGAGGAGTTAGGATATGGCTATTATGTACTATATAATGGGGCGAATCTGACAGCAGTTGTACCATGTAGGAGCACAATGTTTTGGTTTCGGTTAGAACAGACTCAGACCAACAAAATGTGTACATACATTTCCAAATTTAAAACCATTAAATGCTCTAAACAATGCTGTCCTTATTCAGACGGTAGTCCCGATTCGCCCCAGATGACGGTAGTTTTTCGGCAAAATTTTCTAAGTTAAGCATTTTAAAATGCTCATATTTGTACTCGAGTAATTCTTTAATGTTTGTTTACGATTAGTTGTACAATAGGGTGGGTACGTTTTTCAAAAAGTTCTCGGATCACGTTTTAGTATGGTCCCCCTTGTAGGGCATGCCCATAGGGACTTTCATACCAAATATCAGCTCATTTGGTTGTAAACTGGTTGCGCGCATCAGGGTTAAAGTTTACATGGGAATTACTATGGGAAATTGGAACTTTTTGTTCAAACGCTCCTACAGGTCTGGGAAAATCAGGCGCGCAACTTCTGGTATGGTCAGGCCTAAGGAGAATGGTCTGGAGAACACTTTTCCCGAAGAGAGCATATGGATTCGTTGTCCCTAGACCTGGCGCATCGGCAAACAATCCGACGTCTCCGGAATCAAGGGTTTTTCCTGAAAAAGCATCACATTTTCCTTAGCATGCTATGAAAGCTTGATGCACACGGCGACGCCATATGTCAGGCAGCTACCACGTGGTTAAAATATTTGCAAAAAAATACAAATTAGCTATGCAAAGATTCTGAATTCGACTAAATAATATCAGGATCGCTCGAAATGATCATTTTCTAGTTAAAAGAAGGTTTGCAATTGAATATTCCAGCCGTTTCTCACCCACGTGGTAGCTGCCTGACGTATGGCGTCGCCGTGTGCCTCAAGCTTTCATAGCATGCTAAGGAAAATGTGATGCTTTTTCAGGGAAAACCGTTGATTCCGGAGACGTCGGATTGTTTGCCGATGCGCCAGGTCTAGGGACAACGAATCGATATGCTCTCTTCGGGAAAAGTGTTCTCCAGACCATTCCCCATAGGCCTGACCATACCAGAAGTTGGCGCGTGATTTTCCCAGACCTGTAGGAGCGTTTGAACAAAAAGTTCCAATTTCCCATAGTAATTCCCATGTAAACTTTAACCCTGATGCGCGCAACCAGTTTACAACCAAATGAGCTGATATTTGGTATGAAAGTCCCTATGGGCATGCCCTACAAGGGGGACCATACTAAAACTTGATCCGAGAACTTTTTGAAAAACGTACCCACCCTATTGTACAATGAAAAGTTTTTTATTGTTTAGAAAATCATTCACTTTTGAAGTAATTTAAGTACATGAAAAAGTACACCGTGTATACAATTCTGACAAATTTGACTTAAACTTATAAGCATTGAAAAATTTAAAACTGCATTTTCAGTTCTCAAAAATTAGTTTTCTGTTACAATTTGTTGGAAATACAATGAACAATATTTATAAACTTCAAAATATTCAAAAGCTTAAACATTATTCCATCTTGGAATGGTTTTATCAAAATACTGGAGTTTCAAAAAGAACCGCGGCTCTTTTTTCGTGAGCCATGGTTCGTTCACTCTTTTTAGTGAATCGGCTCTTTGAGTGGCTCGCTCTTTTTTGCCCACCTCTTATTTTGATTATTTTATTCTGGGTTTTTTTTTGTCTAGAAGGATCAAAAACAATGTATTTAATACAAAGAAAGATTTTTTAGACTGTCAACCTGTTTTCCAAAATCATTGCACAGTGGTCCAGATCGCAAAATAAGTGGAAAATTGTTTTTTCCGAGAAATTGTGAAGTTTTTAAGCTTTGGTGCCTTCAGAAGAGTTGTTGCAAATGAACAGGGATAACTTTTGGTTCGGTCAATAATTAGGGTGGTTAACGATTAGGGTGATTTTGAAAATCTAACTTTTCAGGAATATTTTTCGTATTTTTTTCGTCTTGTAAAAAGTTGTTTGGTTTGCTAATTCAAGCAACTTTGTCGAAGACACCAAAATTTTATCTCGTAATCTACGCCTTCTACGACCAAATTTATAGAAAGCACCTGAGCAAACCTTGGTCCTATTTTGGGTTTAAATGAAAATTTTACATGGAAACCCAAAATAGGACCAAATATCGATTTGTTGACAATTTGGCTCAATTCTGAGGGCAGATTCAGATTCAGCGGGCAAAATTACATGGAAAAACATATATTTAGACAATTTTCGAATTTCTTAAGGGTGGTCGCGTATGGTTTTCCCTTGAAAATTAGACTTTTTCAAAAGAAGATATCTCGGTTTGCTCAGATGATTTTTTATAAATTTGATCGTAGAAGGCGTAGATTACGAGATACAATGTTGGTGTCTTCGACAAAGTTGCTTGAATTAGCAAACCGAACAACTTTTCAGAAGACGAAAAAATTCCGAAAAATATTCCTGAAAAGTTAGATTTTCAAAATCACCCTAATCGTGAACCACCCTAATTTTCAACCAAATCAAAAGTTGCCCCTTTTTTGCAACAACTCTTCTCAAGACAGCTCCAAAACTTATCAATTTTTCGTATAGTTAATTTTCCACTTAATTTTGCGATCTGGACCACTGTGCATTGTCTTGCTAGTTTTAATGAGAACTGTTACCTCGTACATATATTTTCTGCAATTTTTATTGCAAATAAAATAAACATATTCATAATTTTTTAATATTTTTCATAAAAGTTCTATTCTAAGTTGTTGAAAAGAATATGGTAATGAGTACATTAAAGAGTAAAGTAAAGAGTAAAGTTAATAGTAAAGTAAAGAGTTAAGTAAAAAGTAAAGAAAAGAGTTAAGTAAAGAGTTTAGCTAAATTTTAATTAAAGAATTATTTAAAGAAGTAAAGGGTAAAGTAAAAACTAATATTAAAACTAAAGGTAAACTTAACTTTAGTAAGAACCAAAGTAAAAACTAAAGTAAAGAGTTAAGTTAAAAGTAAAATAAAGAGTAGAAAAAACAGTTAAGTAAAGAATATAGTAAAGAGTAAAGTAAAGAGTAATGTAAAGAGTGATGTTAAGAGTAAAGTAAGTAGTAAAGAGAAAAGCGAGGAGTAAAATAATAATTAAAGTAAACAGTTAAGTAAAGTGTAAAGAAGTAAACAGTAAAGAATGAAATAAAAAATAAAGTGAAGAGTAAAGTAAAGAGTAAAGTAAAGAGTAAAGTAAAAAGTAAAGCAAGGAGTAAAGAAAGGAGTACAGTCAGGAGTAAAGTAAAGAATAAAGTAAAGAGTAAAGTTAAGAGCTATGAAATAAAAGAAAATTTTCGTTTTTCCAAAATTATGGAAATCTGTTTTCTCAAATCAATATCTGTTTTCCATCCTGTTCGAAGAAATCCAATCACTGGAAACCTGATAACAAATATTTCCGAGACATTATGGCCACAACAAACTGGCATGCCCACCATTAAAAGCTAACAACTTGCCAGTAAATTAAACCCTTCTGCTTTGTAAGTGGTTGTTGTTTTATTTGCCCACCTTCTTCGGTTTTTTGGGAACACAAGGAAGTTTGATCGATGTCATCCGGAATAACGTTTACGCCGAAATTCGATGCATAAATTTCGGAGTTGAGTAGCAGGAGGCTTCGCTTCAGTAAACACAAAATAGTGCCAACAAACAACCGGTGGTGAACTTGCCATGTTTTGATATGTAGGGTGAAATATTTAGGGTAGTAAGTTGTTATTTTGACCGAGGGCGATAAAAAAATAAAAAAATAAATTTAGATTAAAAAAAACATTATCCAACTAAAAAATATATATATATTTTTAAATAGCGCATTCTGGCCCTAATTGTGCGTCGTCGTGACGTGAATTCCTGTTCCGTTAGTGTGTGCTATGCGGTATAAGTTTGTGCTGTTGTGTGCATTGCATAAGCGTTTTATTTATAAGGGGCTGATTCATCACGACGCCGTCCGAGGCCAGTTTGGGGACCACTTTTTGCCAAATAAAGGCAAGACGACATCTCTTTGGCGAATAACGATGACGACTATACCACGAGAGCAGCAAAGCACACATACACTGATTAGTTGACTCAGTCAGATTGGATTCCAATTTTTATACAAGGTGGAAAAATATGTACGTTAAGTTGATCCTTTATTTCGAATTCATCTTGAAAAAAAAATGTTTTTTTTGCAGTATTTGTAGAATTTTTTATTGCAATTTTAAAATAAAATTTTCAAATTGTTTTAAACTTTCAACATGTTATCAAAATCTTATAAAATAATGTTATGATCATTCTAATGTTGTTCTGGGCAGACTAATTCGCTCGAATTTCACAATCAAGTGCTGTTTATCTTGCTGTGGATCCTCGAGATTCTGGTTCGTAAACAATACTTTCCATTCACTCTGGACCATATCGAGCAGGAACAAAACCATATGGCTCAATCGGAGAGTGGCGTGTGACCGAGTTTGGTCTTTTTTATGCTTTCGCGCCCACACCCACTCGGGGCTGTCACATAATCACAAGATCAGTTTCCTTGACATATATGGGTTCAGTGGATGTGTTCTTTGAATCAATGACAAACACAGATAATCCAAACAACTTTTTCATTCAAGCAAAACAATGTAATTGGGCTAATGTGGATTTGTAAACAAACAGTGCATCCCTTTGACGTTAGTTGGTCCATTTATAATGTTTTGCTTGAATTGAATTATAATATTATCCTCATATTTTCAGGTATGCCTATTAAATTTCAATACATAAACCATCAAAAATACTTAAAGGATTTTAAGCTTTTCAACGTTGTTTATAGTATCATAGGTAAACATCATGCCATAATAATTTTGTGATATGTATTTTAAATTTTAAAATTAAAAAAAAAAGAAATTGAGATTTATGATCCTCAATGATCATCGAATAAGTAATCCAAGCGGCAACCAGTATGGCGATAGTGAAATACAGTCCATAGATTGATTTTCCGATGTTTCGATTATCTGAAACCGAGAAAAAATCGGATAATCGAAATTGAAAGAGTAACGTTGCCGTCGTGCTAACTTGTCGCACGTGCATTTTGGACCAAATTGATTTTAGAACGCCATTTTGGGCAGCTAACAATGGCTCACCTTTTGACCTTCACAGATCCCCAAAATACGATTTCAATCCTGAGTTATTCAATAAAAACCGAAAAAACTTCGTGCATTTTTGTCACTTTTAATATGAAAGAAGTTTCAATCTTGTCGTGCTATCTTATCACTCCCTGAAAATTGATGTAAGTGCGACAACTGGCCAAAGGGATTTCAGGCCAGAACGCGTTTGACGCAGGTACAAGTTAAGCCGCTATTACACTATCACAAACAAACAAACAAACAAACTAGACAAGACACGCACCTTTTTGGCGTTTGACAGTTTGCCTGCTTCGCCATATTGTTTGCGGAAAAAATCTTTAACAAACAGTTTGCGAGTTTGGCAAACAAGTTTGCAGGCAAACAAACTGTTTGTTCAAACTTTTACACAGTAAATTGTTGATTGCCCTTCAATAACGTATTATTTTTTCATTAAATAATTTAGAGCCGTGTTTTTTTGTAAAAATATTAATCGAACAAGTATAGAAGTAGCTATTATGGATACACATGAAAGTGTAGGTGTAGGTGTAAGATAATGAATAAAAAGTACTCCTTACAAAGAAGTGGGCAATCTAATTGTAAATTATCTTATATATATATAAAAAATTTCGACGGTTTTGTTCGAACGCGAATCAATTCAACACGGAACGTCGGATCGAGGTGCTCTTTGTTTCGTTGGGTTCGTAAAAGTCCAAGGAAGGTTTATATGCTGAAAAATTGCCATTTTGGCCACTCTGGAACCGATTCCGCAATATCTGCAGATTGTATGGGAAAAGTTACGTAAAATCAAGTTTTGATCACAGGAGGCTGAAGAAGCAAACAAATTAAAAACGTCAACAAACGAAAAAAAAAAAAGGCAGGACGAAGTTTGTCGGGTAAGGCTTCTTTGACATAAATTATCTGAACTTGAATAAATTTTGACTACATATATAAATGTTATTGTGATGGACTTTAAAAAATATGTTGACCCCTAGGTTGACCCATAACTTTTAAACAGTCACAGCATGTTCAATCTTGCTTGATGAATATAGTGAAAGGATAAAATAGTATTTTTTTAACTGTGTCTTGCTTCACTAATATTTATTTTATTTTGTATAATATTTCGAATATTTTTCTTTAATTTGTACTTTAAAAATATTTTTCAGTATAAAGAACTAATAATATTTAGAATTGAAGTTATACAGGTAACACAAAAGGTATGTTGATTTGCATACCTGTTTAACAAAAGGAAACACATAGAAATACCACAGATAGTCTGTAAAAGTACCGTAAAATGTTAAAAGAAATACTTTTTATAAAATAATAGAACATGGTTAACTTTTCCCCAATAAGTTTGCCAAACATGTTTGCTGTAGTGTAATGGGTAAACAAACTGTTTGTTTGTTTGCGAAGCGTTTTTGGTTTGTGTCTTGTCTAGTTTGTTTGTTTGTTTGTGATATTGTAATAGCGGCTTTAGACTACCGTAAACATTTGTAATTATAACTCGGGACTCCAGCAAACAACTTCAACCCAACTTCGGGACAATGCACAGAATGGTCAGCCAAACAAATCGTGTTTGTTATTGTTTACATTGCGAGCTCTAGTTTTTTTTAATTCAAGGTCAAACATTAAAACGCGTTTTTCTCGGAACGTCGAAATAGCGGGTGCGACAAGATAACACGACAGCGTCGGTATGTTATTGCTAAGATCAAATTTTAGTGAACTGAAATTAAACAAATTGGGAAGCTGATTTCCTGATCCATAACCAAATTGGATCACATATTCCCAAATAACTTCCAAGCATTTTTGAGTTCATAATTGAGCTCAACGATTAAAAATTAAGAAAACGATTTTTTCCGAATTTGAAAGATGTGAAGAATCGTTTTTCCGAAATGATTTTATTTTTCGCAGCACACGAGTGGCGACTGTATTTTGAATATCAATTTAGTTAAGTAGTAAAGATGAAAATCTCCGGATTTTTTTTCTAGATTTTTTTTTCCAAAATTAGAATTTACCATCGCCAGATTTAGGTTCATTCCATGCGTAGAACCTTCAAACATCTTGGAAAAAGAATTTAAAATGCCAAGCTATCTCAAAATTTAATAATTTTGTGTCGCTGTAGTCGAATTTGACCTCAACAAAAAAAGAGATTTTGTTCATGTTTCGATATCACAAATTTCTTTGAGGCCATTCGAATAAGCGAACTTCAGAAAACCATATATATATTTTTTTTGAAAATCTAGTCTTAACTGTATTTCTTGTCAACTGCGTTTATTTTTTAGATAATTTTTTTTATTTTAATTTTTTTATTTTTAGAAACTCAGCCAAACTTTGATGCTTGCCATTTCTTCTAAAACTTATTTTAAATACGTGCTAAACAAATTGACAGAATGCATCATTCCCCTGCATCCAAAGAGTAAGAGCCTTCGGGGCAGTTTGACAGCCAACTGCACCTCTAACCTGATCACTCTCGGTAGCCCCGCATTTGGGTGGCATTGCGAAATATCTGCTGCCATCAGACAGCTACGACTGCAGCAGTCTGGGCTGAAGTAAATATGGCAGGCTGAAGGATATCAAAAACGGCGCGGCGACGTCTCAAAGCTGCCGAGGGTGCCGGCTTATGCTTCAGAGGTATTTATCCGACTGATTGGCTCTTAAGAGGGGTGGCTCGCGGTACAACATAACACAAATCGTTGCAAACTGATGGTGGCGCCACTTGGCAGGTTGAAACACACGTTCATGTGTTCAAAACAGCAGCGCCGACAGTTTTAAAGTTGTCGCGTGTCGTCGTCATCATCGTGGGTCGCCAAGTGCTTGCAATCTATCAGGCAAAATCTGGATTCGGCCTTCTCACGCAAACTTGCGGTTCGATGAACGATTATTGGATTACGAGAGAGGGGTGGGGATGGGGTTGATTAAATATTCATTTCTTGAACAACAACAGCGAAATGACCTGCAAAAACTGTAAACACTTTCTTTATGGAGTTGGTTTCCAATTTTGGGTACAGGTTCGATGAAATAAACATTTCAAGTGACATCTAACATGTTTATTTTCAGCTCATAGCTATAGTGTGTTGATTTATTTATTATTATTTTCCTGGGAGTAGGATACAGTTGAAGTTCCTTAAAATGAGATGTTTAATAAATAACAGCAATATATTTCCTCATATTGCTCCTCATATTATTCAATTCCAATCATGAAACTTTTGCCTTTTTCTGTGAGGAATGTCCAAAATAACACAAAATATGCACTTCTGGAACAAACCTCCTAGATATACCTTAAGAGCGAGTCCACGAACAGGGCATACACTTTGTATGGTACGTCGTTTGGACCTCACCAATCTGCCTCAGGAACACGAATATTATAAATTATCACCGGAAAATTTGATCTAAGGGGTCCCCGAGCAAAAATTTACAACCAAAAAATTCACTAAAAGTAAAAGTGACTATTTAATATGTTAAACTGCCATACCCAAAGCGTTCTCAGTCCCAGATGTCCCCTACAAGCTGCAGGTCGAACCGAGTTGATATCTAGATGGAACACTTTTTTATTTAAGCTTGAAAATTGTGCTATTTTTACACTAAAATGTCAATAACTTCCTTTAGATGCAACGAATTGGGATGCTTCTTCCTGCATTTTGTTGCATTTTTTAAGCCCTTTCAGATGCATTTTCAATTTTTAAATCAAATTAAATTTTGCCTGAGTTATAGACTTTTAAAATTTTTTGACGTTTTTGAACCTTTAAACTTTGTTTCCCGATTTGCCCCACTTCCCGATGACCTAGAATGCTCATATTTTGGCCAGATGCTAGTTTTATATGTACAAACAACCCCTGAAAATTTCATGCAGATTGCTGAGGTCGATGCGAGATGGGTATGCTTTGCTCGTGGACTCGCTCAACTCAGAATATCATCCTATGCGATATGCCGATGCAAAAAAAAAAACAAACGGCTAAAATCCCATTCTAATGGGGAATCACTTTGACGCGCTTCTTGAAAACTTGATTTGGAAAATTAGCCGAATTTTAAATTATGGGCAATAAGTATATTATACATTTATAAAATGCTCAAAATAAATGTTGAGTCCACAAACGTCCAGCGAAACCACAATGTAGGGGAAATATCGATTACGTCGCGATGTCGTCTCGTCCAGTCCCGCCAAAGAAAGGGAAAGTTCGCGCAGCTTCCCAAAAAAGGATATGTCGAGGATAGCTGGCTGGCTGGCTCCGGCCACAAAGTGCAACGTGGTGAGGCTCCGTCCGTCCGTCCTGTGGCTGGCTTTGTGTGGCTTACCTTACCTGTCGCAAGACCAGCGATCCGATTTCCAAATTCAACCGCTCTGTGCATGGAAAAGGCCAGTTCCACATCGGATTGTGTCATTAAAAAGGCTTCAAGCATAAAACCAATAAATTTCGCGATAAGTCAAACTCAATATAAATTTATGAAAGGTGATCGCGCGGTGCGCAAATATGGACACTTGAACTCCTCACCCACTTGAAGCCCACGATCAACCGACGCGCAATCAACAAGACTGCTGCCGTGGAGGAGGCTGCTCCCTGCCTCCCTGATGTCCGGATCTCCAAGCAAGCAAGCGCATCAGCATATAATATATTGTCATTTTGCACCCTGCACAACAACCTACGGCGCGCGGAGTGACCTCACGCGTCCAGAAGAAATCAACGAGAGATCCTCCAAAAAAAGAAGGTCGTTACGTTCAATGAAACTGAATCGTGTCCAATTACGCGGACACTATTCAGATGAGGCAGCTCGAAGCGGAGACCTGTGGTCATCACTTTTGTCCATCAGGCCATGAGGGTTCGTTCATTTGGCAAATCTAGAAAAGAGTGTCTTTTTATGGTCGGTGCCATCACCACTTGTTTACTGGGGGGAGGGAGTTGACCGTTGATGAAAAGGTGCACGTGCCACTTGATGTTTTTGTTGGTTGAAGTCGTTTTTATTAATGTGCATATGAACCTTGAAATTTTTAATTAAATTTCATTGAAAACAACAAACCCTTATGTAAATCATAATCATAAAGCATTTAAAAGCTTTAAACTAGGAAATCGATATATTTATTTTTTTAATACGTATCTGTTTAACCGAAATCAATAAAAAATATCAAAATATAGTGCAAGAACCTGGCTAAAACAGCTGTCCCAATTCGACCCATGTGTCCCATTTCTCCCCAGATCAAATAGTTGAATCTCCTGAGAAGTTTTATGATAAAAAAAAGTCGTCATAAAAAAAGTTGGTTACTTGCATTTTTTTAAATGGTCTTATAAACATATGAAACACAATAGCTTATAAGACCTTAAAAAAACTCTCGACATAAGCTTTGTATTAAAAGTAATAAAACGGTCAATAAGAAATCTAACAATTTTGTCAAAATCAGAATCAGAGAAGGTTTAATTCTGGTTGGCACCTAGAAAATCTGACATTCCTAGATTTATCTGGCAACCTAGCAACCCAGATTCTAACCAAAAAGGATAGAGATTTGACTAAAGCCTGATCTACAATGGCAAATCGCAGAATGTTGCATCTGTCACTTTTGTCCCTATTTACTTTGTTACCTCGATGTCAGACAGGGATCGCAGCAATCGATGGTCGGTACTCGACTGACATCTGGATCAACTTGATGATTGTTTATTAGTAACTTTGGATAATGTTCTACTGAACATACTGGTTTGTTTAGATCACCCTAGAATTCACCACTCTAAAATTGACCTTCGTAATTGGATCTCTTAGACCCACCTTCACATATACATTTAGGGTGCCCAGAAAAAATGACCCCCTTCTCCACAAGCGGAAAACGGTTTTTGGGTTATTTTAAGCATCTGTGCAAATTTTGAGCGAAATTGGGTGAGATTAACCCATTGATACCCGAGCCTAAAGTTGGTGAAAAAAATGTTTTTCATACAAAAGCGACTTATTTAAATCGCTGATAACATTTCAGGATCGAGTTTTACAGCTTTGGTATGTTCTACAAAGTTGTAGAGCATAAAATTTTCAATAAAAATCTCACTTTTGGGAATATTTGTTTGGAAGTAGCGCTCCGTACAGACCAAACCCTAAGAAACTTGGGTTTTCCATACATTTTTTCGATTTTTCCCATACAAACTTCACCTCCGAGTATCAATGGGTAAATGATGACCGATTTTGCTCATATTTGGCCACGAGTCCTAAAATAGGTCAAGGAACAATATTCAGCTTGTGGTGCGAGGTTTTGAAAAAAGTCCCATATTCTGGGCACCCTAATATACATATCTACTCACGACCAAATTCTGGACAAATTTCTGTGTGTGGGGTGGGAGACTGATCATAAAATTGTCTCTCAATTATTTATCTCGGGTTTGAAAAAGCCGATTAAAAAAGGATTAGGTGGGTCAAAAAGGATTGAAAATCTAACAACCTTATCAAAAGTTATGCACACTTATGTGTTTTTTATACACCTTGTTGAGATCAGATTTCAAGTATTTTTATTAAAATGATGTCCGGATGTACCATGTGAGCTATCGTTGGATAGATAATCAAAAAACCTTTAAAATGAGCCGGAAAGATTGAAGATCTTATCAAAAGTTAAAAGCACTTAAGCGCTTTCTAGACAACTAGCGAAAAAGATTGAAGATCTGACAGCCCTATCAAAAGTTATGAGCACTTAAGTGTTTCAATACACTTTGCTCAGGCCGGATCTCAGGTATTTCGATAAAAATGATGTCCAGATCTTCTATGCGACCCATTGACAGGTAAAAAAAAATTGATGAAGGCACCAACCAACTAAGGTCACTTTCTTTATAAATCTTTAGGAAATCCTCGAAAAAAGGCTTCGTAATTTATGATGGCCAACTAAAAAGTTTGTGTTATTAAAAACAGGTTTCATAAAATGCTTCCCGTTTTAGGGGTACAATATTTTCTATAATTTGATTAATTCATATTTTCGTTCATGGTGTCACCTAACAAAACGCTCAACAACAAAGTTTGAGATTATTATTCACCCTCTTGACGCCTCGACCATCCGAAAATGGCTTTATTTCTTCAACTTGAATCCTCTCGCCTCTTCCTTAGTCAAACCCCACGCGGAAAAAAAAACTCCAGCCTCAAGAGTCACTCTAAGCCCATGTTAACCGGCGAGTGTCATACAAAAAAAAATAGCGATAGATCATTTTACTAGCGCCCACTTGCACGTTGATCTCTTTAATCATTCCTTTCTTGCTGCTGCGGCCGCGACTTCAAATCCACCATTAATGGCAGTCAGTGGGGGGCGGCTCTCAGCCGTTTGACCCTAGTAATTCTAGCGAAACCCACTTGGAAGTGCACACGTGTGTAAAGTCAATGGCGTCGCGTCTGCGCGAACGACGACTCTGGCGTCAACCTGAGCGACATTTTTGTTGTTTTCGCGCGCGCGCCTACCTGCATAGTTTTTCACGCCTCGCTGTTCACCTGAAGGAGGTTGGGGGGTTGAAAATGGATGGAGCTTTTGAAAGCTATTTGTTAGTTGAAAGGACCGAAAGGACGGTTTTTCTATGCTGAGACATAACCCAAGCAAAAACAAATCAAATCCTTGGAGCTGGATCCTCGAGCGTTGCATTAACAAAAGAGAGAATTATGTGAACGGAAGGAAGGAAGGATGCGTGGACATACCGTACCAAATGCTCCCAATCAGTTATGATGTGATGTGTTGTGAATGTGAATTTGATTTACAACTTATCGTCTATTTCAACTTATAAACACTCCAGGTCAGATCCCACCGAGCGGTTGACGATGGATACCAATATCCGTATTATAAGAAGCTTAGAGAGACTTCATGCAGTGCGTCCGGCCAACCAGAGAGGGGTCGAATCACGCGGCGGCAATGTTTGTCTGGCCTCTGTGATTAGATCATTTCGACGCAAATGGGCATGTTTATTGGCTTTGACTGCGGATGGTGGCTGACTGACTGCTGCTGCTGCTGCTGTGCACTAAACACGGCCAATTCGAGATATGAAAAAAGATATCCGAATAAAAAGAGCTCAATCATCTTTTCGATCACGCGCCCGTAGGCGTTGGAGTCGCGCATATTATGAGACGAATTTGGTTCACTGAAGTTTGGGGAAGGTGAGCTGGGTATAAATTACTATCATCGTGAGAAATCTATGCTGGCGGGAGAAAGAGTTTATGTGGGGTGAAAGGTTATAACTTAGTTATTTGGGCTTTCACTGCGGACTTATGAAAGAATGCGACGTAATTTGAAAACCACAATAGGGAAAAACATTAATTAAACATACCTTAGAAAATTTCAAGCTAAAAACTAAAAACTAAAAACTAAAAACTAAAAACTAAAAACTAAAAACTAAAAACTAAAAACTAAAAACTAAAAACTAAAAACTAAAAACTAAAAACTAAAAACTAAAAACTAAAAACTAAAAACTAAAAACTAAAAACTAAAAACTAAAAACTAAAAACTAAAAACTAAAAACTAAAAACTAAAAACTAAAAACTAAAAACTAAAAACTAAAAACTAAAAACTAAAAACTAAAAACTAAAAACTAAAAACTAAAAACTTGGTTTTGTTTTTGTTTTTGTTTTTGTTTTTGTTTTTGTTTTTGTTTTTGTTTTTGTTTTTGTTTTTGTTTTTGTTTTTGTTTTTGTTTTTGTTTTTGTTTTTGTTTTTGTTTTTGTTTTTGTTTTTGTTTTTGTTTTTGTTTTTGTTTTTGTTTTTGTTTTTGTTTTTGTTTTTGTTTTTGTTTTTGTTTTGTTTTTGTTTTTGTTTTGTTTTTGTTTTTGTTTTTGTTTTGTTTTGTTTTTGTTTTTGTTTTTGTTTTTGTTTTTGTTTTTGTTTTTTTTTGTTTTTGTTTTTGTTTTTGTTTTTGTTTTTGTTTTTTTGTTTTTGTTTTTGTTTTTGTTTTTGTTTTTGTTTTTGTTTTTGTTTTTGTTTTTGTTTTTGTTTTTGTTTTTGTTTTTGTTTTTGTTTTTGTTTTTGTTTTTGTTTTTGTTTTTGTTTTTGTTTTTGTTTTTGTTTTTGTTTTTGTTTTTTGTTTTTGTTTTTGTTTTTGTTTTTGTTTTTGTTTTTGTTTTTGTTTTTGTTTTTGTTTTTGTTTTTGTTTTTGTTTTTGTTTTTGTTTTTGTTTTTGTTTTTGTTTTTGTTTTTGTTTTTGTTTTTGTTTTTGTTTTTGTTTTGTTTTTGTTTTTGTTTTTGTTTTTGTTTTTGTTTTTGTTTTTGTTTTTGTTTTTGTTTTTGTTTTTGTTTTTGTTTTTGTTTTTGTTTTTGTTTTTGTTTTTGTTTTTGTTTTTGTTTTTGTTTTTGTTTTTGTTTTTGTATTGGCAAAGTCATATAAAACAAGTCCATCTTTCAACCCTAAAAAATGTAGGCTAAAATTTTCTTAAATTTTGAGAGGTATTTTTTTTAGATTTTTGGTAGATCGAAGCCCGTCTAGAGGCGGGGTTGGGCAGTAGAGGGTTAAATTACCAGTTGGTCAAAATTTATTTAGCTGTGTAGCCAACTTTTTGGAAAAAAAAAATCATGATTTTAGAGACACGGAAAACATTGAAAAAATAATTTTGAATTTATTTTTTAAATGTTAAAACAAATCAATCGAAAAGTACTTAGTTTAAATTTTGGAATCGTGCACAGCTTTCGTGTTATATCCACTACAAATTGTTTCTCTGATTAATAACATGAATCTTTTAAGTTTAACGGTGAACATCAACCAGAGTTTTGACACCCAGATTTTTGTTACAGACATATTAGTATCTTCAAAACTACAAGTACTATCTAAATCTCTGAAAAAAAGTATTTCGAAAAGATTAGAAAATGTCCTTAAAAATTGGCTTGAAATATATAGCTGAGATATAAAATGCGTCCGATTTTCAATGTTATAACTTGAGAGTTTCTTGAAATTTTCAGACCTTTCCAATTTTTATTAATCGGAAAATTTTCAAATTTACCCTCACATTTGCTATGGTCGAAAATAAATGTTTTTGAACCTTTACAACCTCTACGTTAAAACTGTGAAAAACAATTTAATATTTCAGCTAACAACTATCGTCCCCGTCCATAAACGTTTATGCTTTCCCAAACGAGGTCCCTGGCCATTAACTCCATAAACCTGCCGCGGCCCCAGAAGTAGGGCTCGTTTACTGCAGCATGTCGTGATGCACTCTACCTTTCGCTTTAAAACAAACATGCATGGGTGGATACTTATGCTGACGATTTTTACCGTTTTGGTGGGAAAATTTATTTATTTTAAATGAGTTTTGTAAATTAAATTACTTTTGTCATAAAAAAAAAACAAATCTGAAATTTAATAAAAATAATTGACACATAAAATCTAACACTTTTGAACAATTAAAATACTTGAATTTTACATCAAATAATCAGATGTCCTAATTATTTTGCTAAAAAGCCAAAAGCTAAAATTTGCCACCCTACCATTGATGGCTCCCACGACCGGATACCGGAAACACTAAAGGTGCTATGTGTGTGTGAGAGTGTACGGAACAAGTCTCGGACCAAGCAGGCAGAGGTTCAGGATGCAAAAACGTGACCGAGTCATATAATATTTGTTTGTCCTGATGAGTATGTGTGTCCTCGTCGTGTGCACACGAAGGTGTTTGTGCGAAAGAGGTGGGCCAAAATGAATTCAAACAGGAAGTTGATAAAAGGGAATAAAAGGAGGGCGAAAAAAGTTACAACCAACCGGCAACCCTTTGGTAAAAATGCACTGTTGGACGATGAGTCATGCAGCTTACATGAACAAACTACTCTTTTTTTTTAGAGTTTAAAAAAACTTTGAATAATTTATACAAATAATGTGCAACACTAAAGTACGTTTTGTCCAAAACGGCTAATGGAAACGGCCCATTAGAAACCCCAATTAGGGCAATCCTCGCATAAGCTCAGAGCCATTTCGACAGCCCTTTTGTCGCAGACACTATAGGACTGGTGTTGGCAGTTTGCCATATGAACCCATAAACAGCCTAACAAAGTCCTTTCTTGAGCTTTTGCTATCTGGCTGGGGTAATTTGACAGGGCCTGATCAAAAATTGATTATTTTTTTGTCTTTTTGCTTCACAGAAAAAAAAAATTATGGAAATATTCATCAGGAAATGGTGACAGATTTTGTGTAAAAAAAAAGGTTTAGATTACATCAGGAATTGGCGAATACTCATTAGTTTTCGATGAATTTTCATCAGGTTCACATTTTTAAACATTTTTTAAGTAAAATTAGGCCGTTGCAAATATTATTCAAAGTTTATGTCGCCCCCCCTTCAAAATTGGTCCAAAAAATCAGGGGGCAAAAAAATATGTTTTCAAAAAAATATCAAAATTTCAATGGAAATAGAAGTTTAATCGACTGAGAACAATCTAAAATGCCTTTTTCTGCATTGATAATCATATTTAACATGTTTGGACTCGTTTAAAAATATTTTGAAATTTTATAAAATTACAATGTACAGCACCAAAAAACCTTTTTTTTTCTCGCAAAAATAAAATTTTCGTCAGTACTTAGAAATTTTGGAAATCAATGATTGAAAAACAACTGGACATTTTAAAACACTTTTTTTCAAACTTCAAAAATAATTGCAACGGCCTTACTAAAAAGGAAGTAATATTGAACCAACCATTTTTTTTGTGTTTTTTGTGTTACTTTGCGTTTTAATAGTCAGCTAACATCAAAATGTGAAAATGCGTTTTTTCAAACAGTTGAAAAGTTTCACAAAAACCCGCTCGCCCAGGTTCAGCACACTAGCTTTCATCTGCATTTAGAAGAATCGAAATCGGATATATGGGAGCTGAGAACGGCGCGACACAAAATTTTGCAAAATTTTACCACATACGAACATTACTCGACCTCCACGGAATTTATTTTCTCAAAATTCGAGGGTTCGAGATAGACGAGTTCTGTCAAGGTGAATCGTCGAAAATCGATGCAGTGTGATTTTTTGACGATTTTTCCGATGAAAATGCATGCTGAATCGTAATATTTACGAAGATGGAAATGACGTCCAGCCTTAAAGTAAAACCTATACCTTTCTTTAGTAAGAAAGGCAAAAAATATTATTTCTTTTAGAAGCTTTGATTATTTTAAATTTTAATTCAACGAAATGCTCAATTCTCCATTCTCAAAAAAAAAAAATGTAGTAAGCAACTTGTTGCAAAACTTGATTTTTTCAGCACTCGTCGTATTTATCAAACTCGGTAAACCTCGTTGGATAAATGTACGACTCGTGCTGAAAAAATCTTCCATTTGCAACTTGTTGCATTATAGTAGTTTATGCAACAAGTTGCAAAAAGATGATTTTTTCAGCACGAGTCGTACATTTATCTACACAGAAAAAAAAATGATGGTAATATTCATCAGGAAATGGTGACAGATTTTGTGGCAAAAAAATGATTAATTTTACCCCAGAAAATGATGAATTTTCATCAGTTTTTGATGAATTTTCATCAGTTTTTGATGAATATTCATCAGGTTCACATTTTTACACATTTTTTATGTAATATTACTCAAAAACAGAGGTAATATTCAACCTACCTAATTTTCAACATTCCAAAATTCAACTTTTTTTCTGTGTAACGAGGTTCACCGAGTTGGATAAATACGAAGAGTGCTGAAAAAATCAAGTTTTGCAACGAGTTCCATACCACATTTTTTGCAATTCCGAAAAACATCCATTGAGTAAAATTTTAAGTCAAATTTTCATGTATTTTTTCAATAAATCGTTTAAATCAAAAAATGTTGAAAAGTGTTGCTACACAGAAAAAAAAAGTTGAATTTTGGAATGTTGAAAATTTGGTATGTTGAATATTACCTCTTTATTTGTGTAATATTACATAAAAAATGTGTAAAAATGTGAACCTGATGAATATTCATCAAAAACTGATGAAAATTCATCATTTTCTGGGGTAAAATTTATCATTTATTTTGCCACAAAATCTGTCACCATTTCCTGATGAATATTACCATCATTTTTTTTTCTGTGTATTCGATTCTGTTATTTTTGGTACAGAAAAGTAGGCTATTTCGTCGTTCAAAAATGACAGCATCCATTTGAGTGCCAAAAAGTAAAACTTTTCGGCACATTTATCAAAAAGTAATACGTCATATATATTCAACTCGGTTAACCTACTTGTATAGCTTGTGTTGAAAACATAATCTTTTCAAAAATCTACAATTTTGACCGGCTGAAATTTTAGTTTATAATTTCAATCGAGGAAGTTTAGTGTTTCCTGCGTGAATGATTTGTATCAAAGTTTCGATTTGATTTTCCAACCATCAAAAGAAATCGTTGAGCTTTGCAAACTACCCCAAGCTAAGCCAATTCACAATCAGCAAAACACGACAATTTCCTTCTCGATCCCCCTAAAAAGGATGAAAAATCCTCGGAGAATACATCCAAAATCGTGTCCTTCCCGCAAGCCCCGAGCTTACATCACCTGACATGGCCCCAGCGCCCCCTGTTCGAATCGATATCTTTCGGGTCAAATTTGGGACAACCACCTTCCGGGCGAGCCAAAATCCCCGCAGCATCCCCGGTTCAGACAATTTTCCGAGATGTGTTTTTCTTTTTTCGCACTTGGAAACAAGCTCTCTCGGAAATGCCGGTCTGGAAAAATCGCATGCGCCAAACATAATATGACACAGAAGAACAAGAGCACCGAGAACAAGACCAGACAGTGACAGATGGAGCCGGGCCGCAGAGGCCGTAATTTTTTTCCGTTCCTTATTTTGCCATGTCTTGCCGGGTGCCCCTCCCGGAGGAATCTGCCGGCGGCCTGATGTAGTTAGAGTTGAATGGGGTTTTATGTCTGGAACACATATAGCACATAAAATTCTCAGTAGATCGATCGAACACCGATGGCGATGGTTGAGACATGGAATAGTGGGGGTTATCCGTAAATGAGGTTGGTATAATTTCAAAATATTCCTATTGATTCTTTTGATGGCAATAAATTAGGCTTAGTGATTTTTCACGCTCGGAAATTGCAAATTTCACGGGGCCCTAATTTCAAAACAACAAATTTGACGGAAATTTTGCGGAAAGTGAAAAATGTTGAAATAATCGTGAAAATCTTATGTAGAAATAACAGAAACTGCTTTTTTACTTCATTATATACAATAATCAATAATCTAATAAAAATTCTTCACAAAATTTGAACGTGGCATTTTTTTCATAATTTTTTTTGAAATGTAGGGCAAACGTATTCTCACTTTTCAAAAGCTAAAATAAAAATCAAGATACAAAAATAATATAATCTTTAACGAATTCTTAAAATTTTTATTCAAACTCAGAACAGAAAACAAAAAAAAAGTGGTATTTTGTAACTTCCACAAGAACCATCCAACCAAATAATAATGTTCTTAAAAGGCGATTTTATGGATCAAAAAAACAATTCATTTAGTCTTGAATGAACCATGCTTGAATCTTCTAATTTTATTCAAAATTATGCTTTTCATAATTTAAAATTGTTATTACAGCGAATGATAATATATCAAAATTCAGTTAGAAAAACCGACCTACTATTATTGATATTCTAATAACCAATCTATTCTCTAAATATTTTTCTCTATTATTATTTTTTCATTCTACTCTTTCTGCTTGCTCCTCCATTCAATGATACGTTGACTTAAGGAAAGATAACTTTTTCTATTGAATGTTACTTTTATTAGATGTTTGCTTTTAATTGATTTCTAGTAATAAATCTTTCAAAATCTTATCACAAAATACTTGTTTACTATTTTTTTATAAGTTTTAGAATAAAAGCCGAAATATGTATAAAAAAAGGTGCAGGTGGTTATGTTCTACATGACCAATATGACAAAGAACTTTGTACAAAACTCCTAAAAAATATTTTTTTTTATTTTATATTTTTAAAACATTGCCTATGTATTTCTACCTAAATAATGTACTTCTATAAAATGTTTTCAATCTTTGCCACCTCTGTGGAAATAAATTGCCAAAACAAGTATGGTTCGGAAAATGTCCAATCAAAATGGTAATTTTCATGTCCAGTATCAAAAACCATGAATTTTGATACCCATATTGCCCCAAGTCGAATAGTTCGATTAATGTCCCCCCGGGAAGACCTTCCTCCAAGGGAATGGCCACTCCGGGTGTGGCAAATCCAGTCAAAATGGCCATTTTCATTACCAGTTTCAAAAACCATGAATTTTGATACCCATATTGCCCCAAGTCGTATGGTTCGATTAATGTCCCCCAGGGAAGACCTTCCTCCAAGGGAATGGCCACTCCGGGTGTGGCCAACCCAGTCAAAATGGCCATTTTCATTACCAGTTTCAAAAACCATGAATTTTGATTCCCATATTGCCCCAAGTCGTATGGTTCGATTAATGTCCCCCTGGTAGAACCTTTCCCAGGGCACTGACCACTCCGGGTGTGGCCAATCCGGTCAAAATGGCCATTTTCATTACCAGTTTCAAAAACCATGAATTTTGATACCCATATTGCCCCAAGTCGTATGGTTCGATTAATGTCCCCCCGGTAGAACCTTCTCGAGGGCACTGGCCACTCCGGGTGTGGCCAATCCAGTCAAAATGGCCATTTTCATTACCAGTTTCAAAAACCATGAATTTCGATACCCATATTGCCCCAAGTCGTATGGTTCGATTAATGTCCCCCCGGTAGAACCTTCCCCAGGGCACTGGCCACTCCGGGTGTGGCCAATCCAGTCAAAATGGCCATTTTCATTACCAGTTTCAAAAACCATGAATTTTGATACCCATATTGCCCCAAGTCGTATGGTTCGATTAATGTCCCCCCGGTAGAACCTTCCCGAGGGCACTGGCCACTCCGGGTGTGGCCAATCCAGTCAAAATGGCCATTTTCATTACCAGTTTCAAAAACCATGAATTTTGATACCCATATTGCCCCAAGTCGTATGGTTCGATTAATGTCCCCCCGGTAGAACCTTCCCGAGGACACTGGCCACTCCGGGTGTGGCCAATATCCTATAAATGTGGTCCCAAGCCCATTGCCCCAAATCATTCTGGTCTGGTGACCGTCCTTACAATCTTCATAAGAACAGAATTCCTCCCAATTTAGTGCACAAACTGTGTCTTTCAATGTGTGCGTGTGTGTGTGTGAGCAATAAAATTACCACCGTGGATCCGCCTTTGTCGAAACCTCGTCAGGTACTGAATTTTCTGAGGCTATCTGTTAGCTTAAATAGTTCGCATAAAATGTGGCAACAGTGGTGCAACATTCTCGCGTGACAGTTCCACGAAAACAGGAGAGGAGGCAAAATTTGCACCATGTTGCCACATTTCATGCGAACTATTTAAGCTAACATATAGCCTCAGAAAATTTCAGTACCTGACGAGGTTTCGACAAAGGAGGATGCACGGTGGTAAATTTATTGCCCACACACACACACACGCAAACATTGAAAGACACAGTTTGTACACCAAATTGGGAGGAATTCTGTTCTTATGAAGATTGTAAGGATTGCGATTGCCTTGGAGGAAGGTCTTCCCGGAGGGACATTAATCGAACTATTCGACTTGAGGCAATATGGGTATTAAAATTCATGGTTTTTGAAACTGGTAATGAAAATGGCCATTTTGACCGGATTGGCCAAACCGGAGTGGTCAGTGCCCTGGGAAAGGTTCTACCAGGGGAACATTAATCGAACCATACGACTTGGGGCAATATGGATATCAGAATTCATGGTTTTTGAAACTGGTAATGAAAATGGCCACACCCGGAGTGGCCAATGCCCTGGAGAAGGTTCTATCAGGGGGACTTTAATCGAACCATACGACTTGGGGCAATCCCCAAGTAACAATTTTAGTTTTGTTGTAGTTTTGAAGAGGTTGTACAGAATACTTCGGAAAATGTATGAGAGATGCTTGTTAGTCCCACATGCTGAGTTAAATACGAGTTAAATAAGCAATAAAGCCAAAATGGACTATTTTAGGAGGTTTAGCCAGAGCAAAAATGAAGAGTTTCATGAGACAGAATAATTTTATTGTATGCATTATTGATGCTTTAAAGAGCTCTACAAGATACGAATAATGCGGTCTAGCTGGGAAATAAGTTTTGTTGTAGCCTGAAAGAATTCTTAAATTCTTATAACAGAACAAAATGCATTTTCAATTACTCTGCAAGGAAACCAAAAGCCTGTATCGTAGACTGAAAAGCATGCATAATTATTTTATTGAAGGCAATGATTCTTCTTCTAAATGGAATCAGAAAATACTTTTGGTCGACAATAATTCACAAGTCAATAATATTAAAGCCATAAATATCAGTGATCAAATCTCTCATGTAATGCACTGTAACGGTAATGCCGAAAAAAATCATCGAACATTTTTATGAGATAGTTCGAAAAAATGTTACGCGCCTTCTCAAATCATTAGAAAAAGTTTGTTATTTTACTTAAAAAAATAATTTAAGCAAGGTCATTGCTCAAGAATTCAACATGGCTACGCTTTTCAGTAACATTATTCTTTAGGCAATATGGCGAAATTTATTAAATATATTTATTCTTGTTTGAAACTATTTTAAATTAATTTCTTCTTAAAATGCTCTTTTTCAAAACTGACTAGCAATAACTTGTTTTAAGAGTGATTTATTAAGGTTTCAGTCAGGATAATGTAGCTTTCTACTGGTTTTATTCAAGATTCAATCGCCTAAGCTGAGACCGTAGCGCTTGCCTGTCATTGATTACTGCAAAAAGATTCGACTAGAGAAATCGCCAAAATTTCAGAACAATTCAATAAAAAGCAACAGCGTTTGTTCGTTGTAATGGTGTTTTTATTACATAATATACACTAAACAAGCCACTTTATATACAATTCATTGAAGAGGTTGTACAGAATACTTCGGAAAATGTATGAGAGATGCTTGTTAGTCCCACATGCTGAGTTAAATACTATTACCATCACAGGTTGATAAGCGCTGCACTGTCCTGAAGAATAGCTTATTTTCACCTTTTCATCTTGTAGTAGATTATACCTTTGACCCCACCTGTACAACATACACTGGACAAATAATATTACTTTTTAAACGTTTAAATTATCTATGAAACAAAAATCTTAGCTGAAATTAAAAAAAAAAACTCAGCTTAACTCACTCAAACAGCACCAGCAAATTGCAAATGACAGCGCGTAGCAATACACGCCATAAAATCTGGATGGTTTTGTATAAGAAAACTTGCAGAATTCAAAGTTTTATCAATTTCTTTTTGGAAACCATTAGCACTTTAAACTGTTCTGATCAAGTCTTGAAGGTTTTCATTTAAAAGTCTGCGAGAAACACTCTACAAAACAAAATGTGTAAAACGCCATGTTACGATATTATAAATTGCGAAATAAAAAAAACATAATTATGTAACTAACAGGATATCGATACCAAATAAAACTACTGTTAATTTCATAAAAATAATAATTAGCAACAACTGCACAGGCACCATTTCTGCAATAAACGAATTGTTCACAATAAAAATTCTGGAAATAAATCGGCAATTCGGTAAATCGGTAATCATTTCGTAGAAAAAACACAACCAAAACCACCAATTCATTCTTTTTATTATTCTCAGCACACTTTTTAAACTTTTCATTAAAAGATCACTTGCAACTGCACTTAAAAGCTGGACCAAAACAATTCGTCTCCTTGCACTGTGTTTCTCGTTCTACAACTGAATAAATTGAAGTGACAGTTCAAATCCAACAAGATTGGTCAAATTCCTTATGAAGACGAAAAAGGTCCAATAAAACTGTTTTAAAACCATATAAGAATATACAGCATTTGAATCGTTACTTGGGTGATACCCATATTACCCCAAATCGTATAGTTCAGTAAATGTCCCCCCGGGAAGACCTTTCTTAAAGGCAATGGCCACTCCGGGTGTGGCCAATCCGGTCAAAATTGTCATTTTCAATACCAGTTTCAAAAACCATGAATTTTGATACCCATATTGCCCAAGTCGTATGGTTCAATTAATGTCCTCCCGGTAGAACCTTCCCGAGGGCACTGGCCACTCCGGGTGTGGCCAATCCGGTCAAAATGGCCATTTTCATTACCAGTTTCAAAAACCATGAATTTTGATACCCATATTGCCCCAAGTCGTATGATTCGATTAATGTCCCCCCGGTAGAACCTTCCCGAGGGCACTGGCCACTCCGGGTGTGGCCAATCCAGTCAAAATGGCCATTTTCATTACCAGTTTTAAAAACCATGAATTTTGATACCCATATTGCCCCAAGTCGTATGAATCGATTAATGTCCCCCCGGTAGAACCTCCCCGAGGGCACTGGCCACTCCGGGTGTGGCCAATCCAGTCAAAATGGCAATTTTCATTACCAGTTTCAAAAACCATGAATTTTGATACCCATATTGCCCCAAGTCGAATAGTTCGATTAATGTCCCCCCGGTACAACCTCCCCGAGGGCACTGGCCACTCCGGGTGTGGCCAATCCAGTCAAAATGGCAATTTTCATTACCAGTTTCAAAAACCATGAATTTTGATACCCATATTACCCCAAGTCGAATAGTTCGATTAATGTCCCCCCGGTAGAACCTCCCCGAGGGCACTGGCCACTCCGGGTGTGGCCAATCCAGTCAAAATGGCAATTTTCATTACCAGTTTAAAAAACCATGAATTTTGATACCCATATTGCCCCAAGTCGTATGGTTCGATTAATGTCCCCCCGGTAGAACCTTCCCGAGGGCACTGGCCACTCCGGGTGTGGCCAATCCAGTCAAAATGGCAATTTTCATTACCAGTTTCAAAAACCATGAATTTTGATACCCATACTGCCCCAAGTCGAATAGTTCGATTAATGTCCCCCCGGTAGAACCTTCCCGAGGGCACTGGCCGCTCCGGATGTGGCCAATCCAGTTAAAATGGCCATTTTCATTACCAGTTTCAAAAACCATGAATTTTGATACCCATATTGCCCCAAGTCGTATGGTTCGATTAATGTCCCCCCGGTAGAACCTTCCCGAGGGCACTGGCCACTCCGGGTGTGGCCAATCCAGTCAAAATGGCCATTTTCATTACCAGTTTCAAAAACCATGAATTTTGATACCCATATTGCCCCAAGTCGTATGGTTCGATTAATGTCCCCCCGGTAGAACCTTCTCGAGGGCACTGGCCACTCCGGGTGTGGCCAATCCAGTCGAAATGGCCATTTTCATTACCAGTTTCAAAAACCATGAATTTTGATACCCATATTACCCCAAGTCGAATAGTTCGATTAATGTCCCCCCGGTAGAACCTCCCCGAGGGCACTGGCCACTCCGGGTGTGGCCAATCCAGTCAAAATGGCAATTTTCATTACCAGTTTAAAAAACCATGAATTTTGATACCCATATTGCCCCAAGTCGTATGGTTCGATTAATGTCCCCCCGGTAGAACCTTCCCGAGGGCACTGGCCACTCCGGGTGTGGCCAATCCAGTCAAAATGGCCATTTTCATTACCAGTTTCAAAAACCATGAATTTTGATACCCATATTGCCCCAAGTCGAATAGTTCGATTAATGTCCCCCCGGTAGAACCTTCCCGAGGGCACTGGCCACTCCGGGTGTGGCCAATCCAGTCAAAATGGCCATTTTCATTACCAGTTTCAAAAACCATGAAATTTGATACCCATATTGCCCCAAGTCGTATGGTTCGATTAATGTCCCCCCGGTAGAACCTTCCCGAGGGCACTGGCCACTCCGGGTGTGGCCAATCCAGTCAAAATGGCCATTTTCATTACCAGTTTCAAAAACCATGAATTTTGATACCCATATTGCCCCAAGTCGTATGGTTCGATTAATGTCCCCCGGTAGAACCTTCCCGAGGGCACTGGCCACTCCGGGTGTGGCCAATCCTGTCAAAATGGCCATTTTCATTACCAGTTTCAAAAACCATGAATTTTGATACCCATATTGCCCCAAGTCGTATGGTTCGATTAATGTCCCCCGGTAGAACCTTCCCGAGGGCACTGGCCACTCCGGGTGTGGCCAATCCAGTTAAAATGGCCATTTTTATTACCAGTTTCAAAAACCATGAATTTTGATACCCATATTGCCCCAAGTCGTATGGTTCGATTAATGTCCCCCGGTAGAACCTTCCCGAGGGCACTGGCCACTCCGGGTGTGGCCAATCCAGTCAAAATGGCCATTTTCATTACCAGTTTCAAAAACCATGAATTTTGATACCCATATTGCCCCAAGTCGTATGGTTCGATTAATGTCCCCCGGTAGAACCTTCCCGAGGGCACTGGCCACTCCGGGTGTGGCCAATATCCTATAAATGTGGTCCCAAGCCCATTGCCCCAAATCATTCTGGTCTGGTGACCGTCCTTACAATCTTCATAAGAACAGAATTCCTCCCAATTTAGTGCACAAACTGTGTCTTTCAATGTGTGCGTGTGTGTGTGTGTGAGCAATCACCGTGGATCCGCCTTTGTCGAAACCTCGTCAGGTACTGAATTTTTCTGAGGCTATCTGTTAGCTTAAATAGTTCGCATAAAATGTGGCAACAGTGGTGCAACATTCTCGCGTGACAGTTCCACGAAAACAGGAGAGAAGGCAAAATTTGCTAAGTGCTCTCAGCCAATCAGCAGCCGGTATTTTTCCTGCATTCATTTTTTATTTTCATCTTAACTTTTGAATACTTTAACAAAGTTTTATCAACTTTGTGAAATAGTCTACTTGCAATTTAAGGCTTCCCCTTTCGTTTGGTGGATAAAGCATGCAGATTGCTTGAATTGGGTGGAAGATATAAGCGTTTAAACAATTACACAAATCGTTACACTTTCGCTTCGCGAAATTTTGGATTGACACCCGTAGACAGTGCCCTTAGGACAAAGTTCTTTGTCAAAAATAATTTGGTAAATCAAATAATTGATGATATCTAGATTAAATTTTCAAAAGGTCCTATCTGCATAGGAAACCCATGAGGGATAGGTTGTTTTGAAAATTTAATCTAGATATATCCTTGAGTCTCGTGTGTGCTGTCATCGAATGCGGTTCGTTCTCCAAAGCGTGCTAGTGGAAAGCGTTTTTGGAGTGGTTTTTCGGGATAATTCTTGATAAATTGTGCCTCATTTGAACCAGGATCGTCTGGAGATTTGTGTTGCGATCGAGTGCTGATAAATTTCCTTATAATTTCGCGAAAATTCTATTTGAAATTGGTCTGGTTGATCATTTTGGTGGCGTGGTTTGATTCGTTTCGGTAGTGGTATTAGTGTTAACAGGAAAAAGTGTCTTAGTTTGACTGAGTGGTTCAGCGATGACATTGGTCGTAGTGCGCTTGGTTGCGGTTGTAATAGTGTGTGGCGGAGTTGACGCTCACGGTTTCAAAGTGAAAAGTGAGCGGAAAGAGCTTTTGCTCTCTTGTGCTTTTAGTCGCGAGCACACGAGGTGTGTGAAGGTGACGCCTGCCTTTGATGCTGCTGCTGCGGTGTGCGTAGTCATCATCATTATCGTCATCAGTTACTGGCAGCGCATGTAGGCTGTCGGTGTGTTAGTGCTGATAGCTGTAGGAGTGCGCGGTGAGTTCGCTCCATGTTGAGCACATACCTACACTTTTATGTCTTATGACCACAAGCGCGAGGGCCGTCGCTTACTCTCCAAGGACAAGGGTTCAGGCCACTGAGTCTTGAGCAGATGGAGGGGTGGTGCATGATGGGAGGAAGAGCGGTGACCGTGGTGACAGCACAAGCTGGTTGCTTCTGTGTGCATTTAGTGCATTTGTGTGAAGTGCAGATGGATTCTGCTGCTGCTTCATTTTTGGCGAGTGTTTCTGACAGACGTCATTTTTAAGTGTAGTTTTTGAAAAGGGCCAAATCGACACATGCAGACTTTTGATATAACCTGCAGACTTTATTTAAATTAATTTGAGAGATATTTCCGAGGACTTTTTACAAACATTGGGTGAGCTCGTGTTATGGCGAGCTTGGGTTTGTGCGTGGTGGGTAGGGGAATCAGGATGGGGGTTGTGAGCTTAAAAACTTGTGCAGTGGATTTGTTCGTGCCCTGCAGAAAAAAATATTGTGAAATTGGGACTTTGAGGCAACAAGTGAGAGGAGCAGCTGTCAGATTAGTGCGCTGACCACGGGGACGCGCTGTCTTGTTTTTGCATGCTCATTTTCATTTCTTTTGTGTCGCTGTTTGTGTGCTTGGGTGCGTGGTTATTATAATTAAATAATGGCATCATTAGTGCTGAGCGAGTAGTGGCGCTATAACCACGGCATGTAATGTCCTGGGCATCTGTGGAAATACGATGTCCCATCCCAGTGGGTCCCAAAACAACACATGGAACATGGACACTTTTCCAGCAAAGGATTAATGTTTTAAAAAAACTGTATCGTATATTGAAAATCATATACTAATAACTTCCACTATCTCATCAACAGTGAGCGAGTTGTGGCGCTATAACCACGGCAAATAGTGTCCTGGGCATTTGTGGAAATACAATGTCCCATCCTTGAGGGTCCCGGAGCACCAAAACTTCTTAGCATGGTGCTCCCAACGAATAATAACCTAAAACCAAAACTCGGAGCGTATGGTGGTGTGTCCCCACGCTTCTTCCCCTGTAGATTCAGAACTGTATTGTGGTTTGAACACACACCCCGTGCTCAAACTCAATCTAATTCAACGAATCATCTCTGCGGTAAACTTTACGCAGTAGGCCTGGCCGGTTTAACGTTTTGTGATGTTTCAATGCATTCTATTGCAATGGTACACTACAAATGTTAATAAATGACAAGAAGAGGCTAGGCGTCATCTAACCTAAGGCACTCTCCAGGATCCCTTCGAAAGATTGGCTGCGCTAGGGTTTGATTAGATTAGATTAGACAAGTGAGAGGAGCAGCTGTCAGTAGGTCGGATGTTAAATACACGGAGCAGTGAGGCCGACGACAAAGGGATTTGTGCGGCGCTGCAGTTGTCGGGCGGTGTGGTCAGGTTGCACCCGATTTCGATTCTGCGGCGGCGGATGTAGAACGGCGAGCAGTCTCCAGTCTTCAAGACCCCGGTGAGCTCGTACCTTGATGACATCTCAAGCTTGTGTGTGTGTGTGTGTGTGTGTATGTGTGTGTGTGTGTGTGTGTGTGTGTGTGTGTATGAGAGTGTGAATGAGTTTATTTGTCCAGCACAATAAATATTGAAAACCGCGTAAAATCTAAAAAATCGGTCGATAAATCCAAATCATATCTCATTGAAAATAATCGTTATAGGGTCATTATTTAATAATTCTTGATCATTTTGCTGTCGTTTCGTTAGTTTGTAATGTGTTAAATTTTCACGGTGAAACACTCATTTCTAAAGAGTCGTTTATCGAAAGACACGCTGACATTTAGGATAGACCATTAGCGCGCGCTTTTGAATTTTTTGATTCGATTGTGAGCAGCAGGACCTCGCGGTTACTCTGATATTTGATATTTTATTTTCATAAGTCCATCCTTTATCATCGTTGATCGCCGCCGGTTTAGTTCGTTTAAGTTTAATTGTTTTAATTTCATTGCAATCGGTTACATGGTGACCCGTTTTCTTTTCGTTTATATTCGTTGATAGTAATAATTTATTCCAGCTGGCAGTTTTAGTATCAACTCATCAAACTATTGATTTTATAAAGAGTAAAGCGTCTTTTTTACTATTTTTGAAATTTGCTCGCGTTATCTAAATTGTACAAACAGTAAAAATATACTGAAAAGTCCAGCCCATAGCACTACTGCTCGGTTGGCACGCGTTCGATTAAAAAACTTTTTAAATAATCAATTATTTATCTTTCCGCAGCCGGCTGCCTAAGATTTAAAATTTTCAACCGATAAACAAAATGCTCATGGTCACATCACTGCCACTCGTGAATCCTGACCTCATACCCATCTACTAACCCCTCAAAACTCATGTGATACTTTGTCGGAGAAGCAGTCGATTGGGCGGTCTCTATCACTCAAGTATCGGACTAACATTCCCATCCACTTCCCCGTGACTCTACCACTGGTCGTGGCCGGCGCCGGTATTGATCAGCATGATAGGGGCCTTTGAGAAGTTGCGAAGCGAGGAAAGATAGCACCCACTCATCTTCCACGGCTCGTGGATGTAACTTCTGGAGGTCCTGGTCAATAACGGAGTAGCAACTGCGGGTGGGCACCTATGCTTATGCTTATGCTATGCTTATGCTTAATTGATGATATATCCTTGATATCATACTTGATGATACCGAGAATATATTTTTTACGTTGACTGATTTATGTTAACATCAGTTAAGTATTCGTAGCATTCACTTTTCGTAAAAGATGTAACACTTTTATGTTAATGTATATTTTGCTAACAATTCTTCAAATGTTTTTTCAATTGAAAACTAATAAAATCTACCTAAAAAGTCTTTATTGGTGATATATTTATTATGTTGTTCACGGAATTTCACAGAAATCCTCAAATTTTCCGAATTCGCGCTGTCCGCTAAATCGTGAAAATTCACTTACCCTAGCAATAATATTAGAGAAGACAAACAGAAGAATAGAAGAACAGAAAGATAAATCAATAAAAGATTAAAAATACATGAAAGTAATAAGGTCGTAGATGGTGAATTTTTCTTTTTGGAGCAATGACTGTCAATGATGATTCTGAATTTAGGGTCAAGAAATAGTAAATTGAAATGAAAAATTAATAGCGATACACAGTAAAAAAATCACAGTAATATTACATCTGGGAAGAGGTACATCTTTTATGTAAGAAAAAATGTGTAATTTTACCTCTGAAATTGTGTAATTTTACCACTTCTCTGTTGTAATGTCACTTTTTCAGTGAAAATTGAGGTAAAATTACATCATAAAGAGTTAATATTCAACCTTCCAAATTTACACAATTTTTAACTGTGTATGTATAAAGCATCTACAAACAACACAAAGAAAACCAATTGATGCAATCTGAATCATGATTTAAATGATTTTCTAAATCAAACATGGCCGCCAAGTGGCCGACCGGGAATGATACCTCTCAAAGCCTTAAGGTGAAACGGAAAGGCAGCGCAATATTGAAACCACGACTCGAGTTTTTGGAAACACCTTTGAGGAAAATGCTGTAACTTACGAAGTTCTGTTTTTTTTTTTCTAGACGCTAAATATGTCGATAGCAAGCACCCTGTCTTATTAAGAAATTGTTTTAAGTTTAACAGCAGTTGTCCTAGAACTGGCGTCCCGAAAGAAAAGATATAACGACAGCAGTATATGGGATCGAAGACCGGAGGCTAAAAAGTTTAAAAAGATATACAGTTATGAGAATGAAAAATAGAGAGATGGAAAGAGTAGTTTAGCAAAAAAAAACACATGAAAAGTACAGATGAATAAAAGGACAGAAGCACAAAAAGATATAAGGATTGAAGGTTAAAATGATAAAAGAATATTGAAATATAAATGAAGGATAGAATATCGATGCACAGGAAGATTAAATGAATTCATAGAGGAAATTTTCATATATTTGGCAGGTTAAGCACTCGCTTCTAACTCAATTTTTTGCTGATTTTTACTATTTAAACAACTAATTTTGCAAAACTTTTGATAGAAACTTGCTTGCTCACTTCTTATTGAGCTATTTATCACTCGATTTCAGTAGAAAACGCTTTTAATGAGATGTAATTGAATGTCAAAGTGCTGATATGGCAACTTTAGAGGCACGCTGGAATTATACGATGTTTCCCTGTATTGATAAATGAATAAAAGAAATAAAAGATATAAAGGAAGCAGCATAAACAGGTACAAATAGAAGGAAGAAAAGTCGGAGTAAACATATTACTACAAAAGTATACTTTGATAATTCTACGTCTTTGACGGATTGTCCCACCATCGTCAGAAGCTGACTCAGAACGGAAAATGAGCCCTTCTTCAGAGGCAGTTTGCAATTGAAGAAGCATGAGGTTAGGTGAGGCAATGCTTCTTCATACGCAACGTGCTCGGAATTTTTATGACCCTTTGCGTACACTCAACACTGACGAGGTGTCTCGGTGGCCCAACCAAATACGCCACAAGTAGGGAGGAGCTTCTTACTTGTTAACATTTCTATTAGAATGAATAATGCAAAACATTTGACATTTGACGTGCACACCGTAAAACAGCACGTCGGATGTTATTGATTAGTTGGCAAATGAGTTGAGCTTTTTTTGAATAATTTGATTAACAACAGGCTGTGATAACGGAATTCGGCGCGAGAAGGGAAAGATGATTAGAATCATTGAAATGCAAAGCAACGAAATATCTCCTTTCTGATGCGTACATTGTTCAAAGTTTACGCTGATCTTGAAGTTTTTAACAGAAATGGATTTGTAATAAACACAAATTGATTAATTTGGCTATCCCTCAATGCCGCAAAGTGTTATATTTAACAACCTGTAAGCCATGGTTTCCTATGTGTCAAGGACAACATACTGCCCCTGATCGCATAAATGTCCCATATGCATTTTCATCGCTTTTGAGTCATTGATGCAGTTTGGTTCAAAATCGTGTGCTCTTTCAGAAAAGCATATAACATCCAGTACTTTGTTCTAGAAATCAGGAGAAAATCCAGTTTTTTTTTTTCGAAAAAAAACACGTAGCCTTATACATAACAAACTTCAAATGCGTTTTACATTTATGCGAACATGGGCAGTGTTTACTATACAAATTATGATCAGTATTTATGATCTCGACTGTTTCTCTATAATTTATTTCCAATACAAAATTATAAAATTATGTATTAGAGTGTAACAAAATTGGCTTTTATGCGGGCATTCAGGGGCTTGTTCCTGTGGGTGTACTGAGCCCAAATCCCAAACATAAGCTTTTTTCTACGTAACGAGACGATGCCTCCTCTGTGCTCTCTTGTAACTAGATAGGAATCCCAGCAAGCTAAGTAAAGAAAAAAAGAGCACAGAGGCATCGAGGAGCTGGAGCTTTGCATTTCTAGAGTTTTTTTTTTATTAAGTCCTATAAACATATGAAAGACAATAGCTTATAGGTCCCTTTAAAAAAAAACTCTGGATTTGAATTATAAATGGGATTTAACCCGTAAAATCATTTTTTTTCTTCTAAAATGTAAATTTTTGAGGCTCTTTGGCCACAAATGCGTTTACTTTACTAGTATGTAAGAAGCATCAATCTGAAGCTCAGAACAGGAAATTTACCCATTTTCGTCACAGATTGTGAGATTACACAGTTCAACAAAATATCAAATTGTATCAAATCGTCTTGTCTCTGAGACGTGTATATGTGTTCCTAGTAGAATTTTGCCTGCTGAATCCGAATTCGGATCCAGAATTGCTCCAAATGGTCCCAATTTTGAGATACACCCGTTTGAAATGTTAGTTTAGGCCAAAATTAGGTACTTTGTTGACTATTTTACAAAAGAACTATTGAATAAACAACTAAACCAATACATGTATCTTAAAGTTCACGTTTTCCCCTTTCTGAAACACCCCTGGTTTTTTAAATTTGATTGTTTCTACGCATAAATATAGCCATTTTATAATTATATTTTCAGTTGATTCTCATTCAAGTTTTTCCAACTTGCATGCAAGTCAAATTCTAATTTTAAAATGGCTATAAATATGCGTAGAAACAATCAAATTTAAAAAAAAACCAGGGGTGTTTCAGAAAGGGGAAAACGTGAACTTTAAGATACATGTATTGGTTTAGTTGTTTATTCAATAGTTCTTTTGTAAAATAGTCAACAAAGTACCTAATTTTGGCCTAAACTAACATTTCAAACGGGTGTATCTCAAAATTGGGACCATTTGGAGCAATTCTGGATCCGAATTCGGATTCAGCAGGCAAAATTCTACTAGGAACACATATCTCGGGTTAGTTTTCAAAACGTCGTAAGATCCAAACCCCTCAAGTGGAGAAAACCGATGAACAAGTTTTCGACCATTATTTTAATTCTTATTTATATGTAAGTGGGTTTCAAGGGCATATTTTTAGTCAAAATCATTGCTTTGACTATAAGCTATGGTTGTCATATCAAGTGAATTATTTTTTTTAACAATTAATGTGTGTTTAAGCCTTGTTTTACCACACCAGGTTGATTCGACCTTTTACATGAGCAAATTGTCTCATACGTCCCTGTACTTGGGACATTTTTTGAGTAAGAATGACAATACGACCATTGGCAAAATTTATTTATTTTATGACTAAACCACATTTAAATCAAACATTATTATTTTGAACATCGTTTCAACACCCCCCGCATAGTGGGCAGTCGATGTTTTGTGTTATTGAAGGAGATTGGGAGAAAACATCGCAGGGGAGAAAGGTCCAACTGACAGATTTTATTCTCCCTCTCTCGCGTTGGCTCATACGCTAGCTGAGAGCACGAACAAAATGACGAATTACCACTGATTTGTTTATCTTTTCTTCAGTGGTCTATAGGACCTTGAAGAACTCGGGGTTCCTGCAGTTTTGAGAGGGCGTTTATGCGTGATAAGATGGATGCGGTCATTATCGCTTGTTCCTGAACAGATTATGCAACTTGATTTTGTGTTGGTTTAGGCTGCCACACAAAATGATGATTTTGGGGGAAGCTAGCCGTCTCTTCCGGAATAAATGACTGAAACTGGGTTTTGCTGGCTGGCAAATTGGAAAATATTCTTCGCGCATCCTTTAAGTTATATAATCAGCGCAATGTTTTTAACGGGATGCCAAATTTTCATCATTTTTCGTTAAAACTCATGTGCGCATAATCATAAAGCAATTAAAACTGACCTTACGTCCTTTTTCTATGAGCGTAAGTACATTTTCGAAATTATCAGTACTTACGACCTTGCATCACCAAGGACGTATGTGACTTCTCCGTATGAAAAGCACATTCGACCTTTTATATGCGGGCGATATTTTTGTTTAAATTTATTTTTTTGGAAATTCTGCTCGAGTAGATCATTAGTAGTGCGTTAGAAGAGTGCAACCGTGCCAAAAACTCAATTTTGAACAACTGGCGCTTACGACCTTTTGAAAACTAACCCGAGATATACACGTCTCAGAGACAAAATCTTGTTGGCCTGTGTTATCATTCCCTGTTGTTCCTGAGGGGAAGACCTGTGAAGAGTATCGGGGCCGGCATTTACAAAGCGGTTTTAGTGACAGTTTATTTATCAACTTAATGTTAACATGTCAAGGTTAATGTTAACATTCCATGGGTTGTCTTCCTAAGGTCCAGTTTGTGACGATATACTACCTTCCCAGGGGCAAACCATTTTTTTAACTTTAAAATTTTAATGAAAATTAAAGTTTAATCAATTGAAAACCAGTTAAAATGCATTTTCCTGCGTTTATAATCATAAAGCATGAACTCCTTTCAAAACATTTTATATTGTCATGAAATACCAATGTACAGTCTGACGAAAATTTTATTTACACAGTCAAAATCACTATCGAGAAAGTGCATTTGGTAAATTAAAAGGCGATCAACCATTCAAATTTAAATAAAATTGGGTCGCAGAACTCAAATTTGACGTAAAAAATAAAACAAAAAAAATAAGAAACATTTTTTTCATGATTCAAATTTCCGAAATGCCAACAAACCTTCTCAAAATCGAAACTTCAAATAATCGAGGCTTTGGACAATCGAGTCTGGACTGTTTTGCCTTACATTTCTGCAAGAACCAAGAATCGCTCACATTCAAGACGTTGATTCGTTCAGCGTTGGATCGCGTTGATGTCACCCACGCCGCAAACGAGTCATATTCTTGTCGCGCCTGAATGGCTTTGCGCCACGATTCGCGTTCTCGATGACTTGAAACTTCCTTCCTTCTTCAAGCAGAGCGATAAGCCGTGTCGCGTGTATCGATTTTGTAATCATAATCGAGGCGTGTATAAAGAGTGTGTACCTGGCGCGTACTACGCGCAGAGATTTTCGTTTTGTGATTCCATTTTCAGAACGCCAGGGTTGAATGACTTCCATCTGGTTTATATATTCTGACGATCGACGGTGAAAAACTCCGAAGAATCGATGCGGGACACGCATGAAACATTAGGTTGGGCAGTGGCGTTTAGGTTTCTGGGAAAGAATGAAAATTTGTTAGTTTTCCCATGATGAGGAGTAAATTAAACAAATTGTAACAAAATCCACTACAACATTTCAAATAAAAAAAAGAGATATCATTCTGGACGCCCATGCTCGAAACATATTTAGCAAATACATGCTGCTTGAGGTGTGGAACACACCAAATCCATTAAGAATGCAAAAAAGGGTTGCAAAAGGGGTTATTGCATCCATTGTCGCATAATTGATAGGTTTGTGCTATTTTCGATCCCGATCCCGTGGTGGCCCAATCCAATATCGTATATTGTACACCACCCGGGTATGGCTGGTGACGATGATTATGCTTTCCGTTGCTGCGGCTTTGGGATTTGCTTCCGGGGGTTCGTTCCGTTGGCCATATTTTGCTGAAATTTCATTAGCTAAATTGAAAGTGCTCGGTTTTTGGTGTGGTGGTGTGCTGAAAAATTCTAAAATAGAATTCGATTGCGGATAGTTAGCCTAGAAATAAACTGAATTTTTTTTTTTTTATTTAACAGGGATGACACATTTGCCCCACACTGGATCACCTTGAATCTTGCACCACCGGATCATCTTCGACCGGCTATCATCGTCTAAGCCACTCTCAAATGGTGGCGTCATCTCTCAAAAGCCCAAAACGGTCATTTCCAAAACAGATGGTGAGCAAAGCCCATAATTAGTCATATTTCCTTGGGCGGCCATCCCAGAAGTTTGGCCACGTAGACTTGGTCCACGAGCACGAGGGGGTGGAGGAGGGTAAAACAGACTGCCAGTTCAACTAACGCCTCCTCATGACCATCGGGTCGCCTGCACAAATTAAATAAATTACGAACGGAGAGAGAGACGGGAAAAAAGTGAATAAAAATGAAAACAAGCCACACTGACTAAGTACACACGCATACAGGAACCGGTTCTGTGTGTTTTGTTGGGATTTAAAAGATATTTTTCTCACATTTAAGTCGCGTGGCCATAAGGCGGTAACGGCGGCAGGTCCATGGGGGATGACACCTACGCATGACTCCGACGACGACTTGGTGGACTAGAGAGGCACTAGACTAAACATGAGCAATCAACGCAGTCAACTCTGTGGCTTAAGTTGCGAGCGAAGGAGTCGACGAGGATCTACTCCAAACATACAATGTACATAATATTTTATAAGATCTAAAAAGTGTGTCGGAAAATTGCTTCCTTGAACGTTGAATGAAGAATTCCAAAAAGAAACTTAAAATTAACAAGTTAAGTTTTCAAGTCCTTTTACATTCAAAAATGCATTTCCAAGAGCTAGCTAACTTGGTCGAACATTTTATTGTCTGGAGCAGAAACAATATAAAATGTATTTTTTTAGGCCATCTACAAACCACTTGGACATTTGGGAAGCCAATCCCCTGGGTGATTGTTCACGCTCTGTACAAAAACGTTTATTTTTGTATGCACAAATGTTTACAAATTTTCATAATAAATAAAGCCACATAACAAAATTTAAGGTAATTTTTAAAATGTTAAGGTTGTTGTCCCTCAAACTTCCAAAAATACAAAAAAATGTTTATAAGGAGAAATAAAAGAACGCATGAAACGTGATTAGATTACAATTATAATTGCATTTCAAAAGATTTCAAAATATTCAAAATGTTTTGTAAATCTATGTTTTGAAAATTTCGTTGTACTTTTCAGCATCCATTTGAGTGCTGAAAAGTTCAACTGTTTAATATTTGTATCGAAAAGTATCGCAAAGTATTACAAATAACATTCAAGAGTGGGAACAAGCATTTCACAAAAGAAATCCAATCTAAAGGTAGTTTTTCAAAACTGAAAAAATTGTATTTATCCAACTCGATAAACCTCGTTGGATAAATGTGCGACTCGTGCTGAAAAAAAATACTATTTTTGCAACTCGTTGAAAAACTACAACTTTATTAGATTTCCTGCACATTAAATGATAATATTAAATTTACAAAAAAAAATAATAATTTTAAATCAAAAAAAAAGGTTTTTTTTTCACTTGTTAGTATTACACCTGTCCAGTTGTTTTGCCATCATTAGTTTCCAAAATATCTATGTAATGAAAAAAAAAATTGCGTTGGAATTTCATAAAAATTTAAAACATTTTTATACAAGCCCAAACATACTTAAGAGCAAGTTTTTCACCAATGTGTAACAAATGGTATCGAGGTGCTCTTAAAATTGCTCGCATTTTCGTAAAACTTCATCAAATCCAACTCTCTTAGATGCATTCGAAAGGTCTTTTGAAGCCCTTTAAAATGTGCCTTAGACATCCAGGATTGGTTTCAATTTTTCTCTTAGCTTTTGCAAATTACTGTCAAAAATTGATTTTTTTAAAACCTTAATATCTTTTTGCAACAGCCTCCAACACCCATACTCCCATAGGTCAAAAGCTAGGGAATTTCATGGACTATAAGCCTACTGTTCGGCACAGAAAAAAACGTTGCCACCTCTCGTGTAAATATTTTGATTTGGTATTGTTTGCACCTATTTGTTGTCATCTTGAAACGTCAGAAATAAAGAGCTATGTTTAAGAGTGTAGTCGGAAGAGGAACGACGCGCGTTTTCTTCGCTCCGTCTTCGACGTGAAAAAATCGAAATACAGTCCACAAATCTCGAAACATTTTGGTCCTTCATGGCCGGATCGCTGGAGTAGCAGCCGGAAGTGGAGAAGTGACGGATTTACCGGTGCGGGAATCCGATTCGAACATCCGCGAGCGAAGTGCTCGTAAGACGAACTGTGAGGCGCGGGGCGTAGCACTTCCGCGTTGAAAAAAGGTGCTTGATTCCGGAAGTGACTTGTTGGGCGGCTGGAGAGCAGTCTGGGAGCAGTCCGGAAAGTGACGTTTGACGGTTTTCGGAGAAACCGAGTGAAAACTACGACCCGAGTGCGATCCGGAGACTTCGGACAGCTGAAAAGTGATCTAAACGATTTCGGTGGGAATCAAGGAGTGAACATCGACCGGGGGATTCGTGTGTGAAAAGTGAGCAAAACGGTGCGCGGTGCGCAGCACCCACGCGGCTGAAAGGACCCGACGCTTGGGGCGTAGCACCTTTCGAAGAGCTGGCGTAGTGATTCGAAAAAGGAAGCAGCAGCTGGAGAGCCGTTGCAGAGATCCGGAAGGCGGCTGAATAGTTGCCGGCGGTGTGTGTGGTAGGCGAAGAAGAAGAAAAGCTTGTCGGTCAGCATCAAAAGGAAGCAGGTTGCAAGATGGAAGAAAAATTGAATGTGCTCGTTGGTCTGCAAACGGCAGTGCGACGGAAAATGGCGCGTGTGAAGGAAGCCATTGCTCAGCATGCAGGGTTGCCAAATCTGAACCTGAAGAGGGTGAACTTTCTGAAGGTGCACCTGGAAACTGTAAATAAATGCTACTGTGAGTACAACGGTTTCCAGAACGACATTTACGCTCTGGCCCTCCAAGAGGATCAGCACAAGCAGCAGGATGCAAACTACGTAGAATTTGAAATGCTGCACAACGAGCTGGTGATAGAACTGAACGACTTGCTGGATGCAGTTGTGAGTCCGAATTCGAACACTGCGGTGGTCCCTGCGGCTGGAATCGTTGTTCAGCAGTACCTCCCGCCTCTGAATGTACCACTGCCAACTTTCGACGGCACTTACGAATCGTGGTTTTCGTTTAAGTGCATGTTCCAGAACGTGATGGCTCGATACACGGCAGAGTCACCTGCGATCAAGCTGTACCATCTCCGGAATTCATTGGTCGGTAAAGCAGCTGGTATTATCGATCAGGACATTGTGAACAACAATGATTACGACGCGGCGTGGGACTTCCTGCAGGAGATGTATGAAGACAAAAGGATGATCATCGACAGACACATCGCAGCATTCCGTTCCCTCCCAAAGCTTACGCCGGACAATGTCCTCGAACTACGAGAACTGATTGACAAGTGTGTCAAAGGCGTCGAGGCATTGAAGACGTTCGAGCTTCCCGTGAACGGATTGGGGGAGCAGATGTTGCTTAATCAGCTGGCTACGAAAATGGATAGAGACACGCGGAAGGCTTGGGAGGCAGAGCAGAAGGCTAAGGAACTGCCGACGTATGTGGAAACCATCGAGTTCTTGAAGAAGCGCTGCAGAATCCTGGAGAGGTTGGAGCAGAGTAGTGCGACAGAACCAGGTGAGGAACCCACGAGGAGAACGGTTGCAATGGTGATTGCGAACGAGGCTTGCTGCACTTTTTGCAGCCAGCTGCACAATCTGGATGAGTGTGAGCAGTTTGAAGCGAAAGGTGTGAACGAAAGATTCAGCCATTTTCGAAAAAGTGTGTTATGCTTCAACTGCTCGCAGAGAGGACACCGTGCATCCGAGTGCACCTCAACGAACTGCTGTCGGAAGTGCAGCAAGCGACACCATACTCTGCTACACACGGAGAAATTCAGGAAGAAAGACTCGCAACGGCCGACGAACGGTTCTGGAACAACGGAAGTTCCACAAACTGCAGCGCGTTGTCCCGCTGGTGATGTACCGGAAGGGCAGATTCTACTACCAACGGTGTCGGTGAAAGTCTACGGCAGGAGCGGCGCACCCCACCTTTGCAGGGCGCTGATCGACTCGTGTTCTGAAAAGAACTTTGTGACTGAGAGATTCGCCAAGACGTTGGCGATCAAGGAAGAACGTGTCAACTACCAAGTCAGCGGTTTGAACGGGAGCACCACGAAACTCAACCGGAAGATCCGAACGAAGATCTCATCACGAACGAGCAATTTTGAAACCGAAGTTGAATTGCTGATAACACCGAAGATCACCGGCGATCAGCCTGTGAAATCGCTCGACGTATCCCGATGGAACGTGCCCCCGGACGTTGATCTCGCAGATCCAGACTTCAACATCAAAGGCCCTGTGGACATGCTGCTTGGAGCTGCCATATTCTGGGACTTGATGAAGGCAGGCAGACTTGATTTGGCGGCGAATCATCCATCTCTCACGAAGACAGAGTTTGGATGGGTGGTTGGTGGAATGCACTGACTCAGGAAAGATTGGTTGAAATTCTCTATTTCAACGGGGGAGGATGTTCGGCACAGAAAAAAACGTTGCCACCTCTCGTGTAAATATTTTGATTTGGTATTGTTTGCACCTATTTGTTGTCATCTTGAAACGTCAGAAATAAAGAGCTATGTTTAAGAGTGTAGTCGGAAGAGGAACGACGCGCGTTTTCTTCGCTCCGTCTTCGACGTGAAAAAATCGAAATACAGTCCACAAATCTCGAAACACCTACGGTAATAACTTTTTGGCCAATCGCTGTTTTTCTCATAGTTTTTCGATTTTTCTACAACATACATTTTACAACGCTAGTTTCCCCCCTATAGGCAGCCATAGCGGCACTTTTTGGTCTCAATTTTGTCATATTCGGAATCCTCGGACAATTTCACGTAAGTTAGAAGTATTGGAGTTAAAAATTTGATTGGAAAAATTGCCATTTAGAATGAATTAAAATATTTTTTCAACAATTTGTTGGATTAGGGGTAAAACAGGTTTTCGTCTACTTGATACAGTATTTGATGTATTGAATACAGGGTAAATTAGATCTATTTCTTTTTTCAAAATATTTTATTTAATTATTTTTTAAATCAAAATTACAACTCCAATACTTCTAACTTACGTGAAATTGTCCGAGAATTCCGAATATGACAAAATTGAGACCAAAAAGTGCCGTCTTCTTGGCCTACAGGGCAAAAACTAACGTTGTAAAATGTTTGTTCTGGAAAAATCGTAAAACTATGAGAAAAACTGCGATTGGCCAAAAAGTTAATACCATAGGCTTATAGTCCATGAAATTCCCTAACTTTTGACCTATGGGAGTATGGGTGTTGGAGGCTGTTGCCAAAAGTTATTAGGGTTTTAAAAAAAACATTTTTAACAGTAATTTGCAAAAGCTATGAGAAAAAGTCAAACCAATCCTGGATGTCTATGGCACATTTTGAAGGGCTTCAAAAGACCTTTCGAATGCATCTAAGAGAGTTGGAATTGATGAAGTTTTACGGAAATGCGAGCAATTTTAAGATTTTTTATGGCATGAGTTCATCTCATGTATAGACAAACAAACGCTGAAAGTTTCATCCAAATCGGAGCACCTCGATACGACCTCTAGAACAAACCGAGCAATATTTACAAATACTGCCTCTTAATATGATTATCAAAGCAGAAACAGGTATTTGTTCTCAGTTGATTAGACTTCATTTTCATGGAAATTTTGAAGTTTTTTGGAAACATATTTTTTTGCCCCCTGACTTTTCAGACCAATTTTGAAGGGGGGGCTACATAAACTTTGAAAAATATTAGCAAAAAATATTTGCAACGGCCTTATTCAGATTTCTTGTTTTATCCACTTATATTTGAAGAGAGCATCAATATCAAACATAGACAATTTTCAAACTTAAATAAAAATCGTTACTTAATCCACCTCAATGTGGTTGGTGCCTTCCTCACATCAATAAACTATTGATATTGATAGGGTTGTCAGATTATCAACTTATTGTACTCATTAGAAAGGTCTTTTGAATACGCATCCTATGATGGGTCGCATGATTAATTAGAACATCGTTTTCATCAAAATTTCCGAGATCCGGCATAAAAAAGTGTATAATGAAAACATAAGTGCTCAGGGATTGTTCTTTTATTACGTAACGCAGTTAGAGGGAGAGGGGGTTTCGGCGTCTCTTACAAAATGTTACGAAAATTAAGAGAGGGGGGAGTGTTGAAAAATTATAAAAATTTCATAAAAATTTGCAAAAAGACCTTGAGTTACGCGTTACTGGGAGGTAGGAGGGATCGCTCAACTATTACGGTTTGTTACGAAAGGGGGTCAAAAATCCCAAATTTTGCGTTACGTAATAAAAGAACGCTCCCTCATAACTTTTGATAGGGTTGATCTTCAATGTATTGGACTCGTCTTTTAAATACTTTTCTGAAAATGTATAACATGACGGGTTTTCTTACAAAAACCACCCTTTTAACAATCTTCCGGACTTTAGTCAATATCGTTTTTTAGCATAACTTTTGAAGTACTTTACTAAACTTCATAATTTTCAATAGCGACTTAGGGACCCCAAGACGGATCGAGTGAAACCCAAACGGACAAGATCGGTTGAACCAGTGCCGAGATAATTCAGAGCAATTTTTTTGATCAACATCCCACCACACACACAGACATTTGATACTGAGTCGATATGTATACGTGAAGGTGGGCCTGGGAGGTCAAATTAAGTTTTTCATTTTTCGAGTGATTTTATAGCCTTTCCTCAGTGAGGTGAGGAAGGCAAAAATATCAAAATTTTAATTACAAGCCAGAATTTCAACACTTCAATGAAACATTTGTTAGAAAATGCATCATTACTCTAGTGCAGTTTAGTTTTCTAAACATCTAAGTTTGACGAAAAAATAGATCGAAAATTTACTTGAGTTGAAAAAAATAGAAATGATTATAAATGCAGGGAAATGCATTTGGTTTTGTTTTGAACTAATTACACTCAATATTTCGTTCAAATTTTGATGTGTTCTGAAAAAATATGTTTTACCTCCTGATTTTCCGGCCCGATTTTGAAGTCAAACTTAGAAAAATATCTACAACAGCCATCCGAAGTCCCATACAAACCTTCGGATAATCGAGTCTGGACTGTATTAATTTATGATCAATTACCATGATGAAATCCCCCATCGCACCACGATCTTGAACTTATAAAATATGATTTATTACGCCAACTGCCACGTGCGTACGGCGTACGCGTGGGGAGAGAGCACCATAAAAATACTTACCCTTTTTCCTCATAAAACACACTTTTAAATGCTCTTAACCGCCAGTTGATTGGTCGATACGAAACTTCCCCCGTTCCACACAGTTCGCATTTCATGTTTATTCCCCAACATGTCATCGCGCTCGAAGAATTCTCAGAAGCCCCAACTTCTTTCCAGAACGGAAGCCACCGCCACCACACCAACAGCGAAAACGAAAACGACCAAGCGAGACCTTCAACCCACCAAAATCGACGAACCATTCCAGCCGGAACAGAAAAGTGTAACGCGCGAGACCCACGTGGGAGGGTTATTTCACCAATCAGAACCGAATAAAAGAAGCTTTTTTTTTCTCGCAATTTGATTTTTGAGACCATTTTTTATTCCATTTTTCTCACCGCGCGCGCGTTCGTCTTTGACTTCGAACTGCGCGCGCGTTCCCGATCGAAAACAAGCTGCTGCTGGAGCTCCACATTCCGTTTTGCGCAAAGTTAGCCAATTTTAAGTTAAACTTGTCACTTTTGTTTGTTAAGGTTTGCGGCGATGTAAATAACAAATACTTAAAGCATTTTTTTGTTTTGTTTGAATCTTGATCTTTTTTTCAGTGTGTGCTTCAATCGTCGATTTTTTAATAAGTTAAATATGTTTTTTTTTTCCTTTTTGTATCAATTTGCCTTAATTAGTCAGTATGATTAAAATTAACGAGTAAGAAGAAATGAGGTGGAAAGAGGCGGGGAAGAGGAGGACTGCGACGAAGTGGAACGAACCAAAGAGAAAGAAAGAGAACGAAAATGAGAGGAAGGAAGAAAGGAGAGAAATCAAACTCGACTCGAGGGGTGTTGATTTTAGTCGTTTTTGCCGTTCGGTTTTTTGAAATAACTTCACTGTTTTATTCTTGTTTTAAACGTTTTTTTTTTCTTATTTTCTTGTTTTGCTGAGCTGGCAGTGGTTACTAATTTTTGCAACTTTTAGTTTTGGTTTTTTTTTCTTATTTTCATGCTGCTGCGCTGGCGTTATTCTCTGATGCGTTTTGTTGTTGTTGTTGATTTTTCTTCACATTTCTGCTGATGTTGTTCTCGCTGACTTTTCGTTTTTCTTTTCGAAAAAAGAACGTTGCATTCTCTCGATTTCTTTTTGAAGTGATTTGAGTGTGTGGGAAAAACATGGGGAGAGTTAGTTTAGAAGAAAGGTGGCGCAGATTAGCCAAACATTCGGAATGCGAGAGATAGAGAGAAGGGGGGGTTGGGGAGATTTTTTTGTGGGGGATGTCGGGGAGTTTGAGTTGAGTTGGTGACACGTCGAGGGGCGGCGTTTAGTTCTCGTCAACTTCAGCCTCCTGCTCCTCGTCGAACTCGGCGTCCTCGTCGGCGGTGGCCTCCTGGTACTGTTGGTACTCCGACACCAGATCGTTCATGTTGCTCTCGGCCTCGGTGAACTCCATCTCGTCCATGCCCTCGCCGGTGTACCAATGCAAGAAAGCCTTACGACGGAACATAGCGGTGAACTGTTCGGAGATGCGCTTGAACAGCTCCTGGATGGCGGTCGAGTTGCCGATGAACGTCGCGGACATCTTGAGTCCTCGCGGCGGGATATCACAGACGGCGGTCTTGACGTTGTTCGGGATCCATTCGACGAAGTAGCTGCTGTTCTTGTTCTGGATGTTGAGCATCTGCTCGTCCACTTCCTTCATCGACATGCGGCCTCGGAACACGGCGGCGACCGTCAGGTAACGTCCGTGTCGGGGATCGCACGCGGCCATCATGTTCTTGGCGTCGAACATCTGCTGGGTCAGCTCTGGGACGGTCAGGGCACGGTACTGCTGCGAGCCGCGGGACGTCAGCGGGGCGAATCCGGGCATGAAGAAGTGCAGACGTGGGAATGGAACCATGTTGACGGCCAGTTTTCGCAGATCGGCGTTCAGCTGACCCGGGAATCGCAGACAGGTGGTGACTCCGGACATGGTCAGCGACACCAGATGGTTCAGATCGCCGTACGTGGGTGTGGTGAGCTTCAGCGTGCGGAAGCAGATGTCGTACAGGGCTTCATTGTCGATACAGTACGTCTCGTCGGTGTTTTCTACCAGCTGGTGCACGGACAGGGTGGCGTTGTACGGTTCCACGACGGTGTCTGACACTTTGGGCGAGGGCACGACTGAGTATGTGTTCATGATTCTGTCGGGGTATTCTTCACGAATCTTTGAGATCAGCAGCGTTCCCATGCCGGAACCGGTACCACCGCCCAGCGAGTGCGTCAGCTGGAATCCCTGCAGGCAGTCGCACGATTCGGCCTCCTTGCGCACCACGTCGAGCACGCTGTCGACCAGTTCCGCGCCCTCGGTGTAGTGTCCCTTGGCCCAGTTGTTGCCGGCGCCCGACTGTCCGAACACAAAGTTGTCCGGCCGGAAGATCTGTCCGAAGGGTCCCGAGCGGACCGAGTCCATGGTGCCGGGCTCCAGATCGACCAGGACGGCGCGGGGCACGTACTTGCCGCCGGACGCCTCATTGTAGTACACGTTGATGCGCTCCAGCTGCAGGTCTGAGTCACCGTGGTAGGCGCCGGTCGCGTCGATGCCATGCTCGTCCGAGATGATTTCCCAAAACTGTTGGGGAGAGGGAGAGAGAGAAAATATTCGTAAGAAACTATTCACTAATCAAATTATGAAGAACTTTCAGCGAAATTCCATCAAATTTGAACATCAACTGTGACGTTCAGTCCACCTCATAGCATCGTAGCTCGGGTGGCATCGTCGCAACTATCAAAGAGTTCTATTATCCAAGAAGTCAATTATCCAAATAGTGGATTATCCATTGTTTGCATTATTATGAGCATTGGGTTTTCATTGCCGAGAATCTTTTGTATCATCAAGCTCGATTTTCAAGAGTCCCTATTATCCAGATTTAGATTATCCATAGTTTCGACTATCCAAATTGGGTACTAAAGCCCTATGTCATTTTTTATGTACAACGGTAAAAAAACACGATCAAAAACCATTTCTGATCACTTTTTTTCATTTTAATGCAAAAAAAAAAATGACAAGACAACATTTTTTTGATGGATCAACTGTGGTCCCCTTGGAACGAGCTGTCAAGTAGGAACTTTTCTGTCAAGAAGGACCGCGAGGTTAATTTTCCAAAATTGATTTAAAAATCCATTTTAAACTCTATGTGGTCGTACAAAGGGTCATTGTACTCAGAAAAATAAGCTTTATCGCTGTAAACAATAATATCAGGAATCTAAGCTTCATTTTAGGACCCAATTATCAAAATTATGACGATTTTTCAAGAATTCAGAGTCAGCTCCAGTCCAGACTTTCGATTATCCGTAGCCTCGATTATCCAGAAAAAAAAAACAATCCAATCTTGATAATTGATACTTTGGATAGTCGAAGCTGTGGATAATCAAAATTGTGGATAATCATCATTCTGGATAATCAAAATTCTGGATAGTCAAAATTCTGGATAATCAAAATCTTGGATTATTAAAATTTTAAACCTCTATTTTCTAGCGCTGTCCAAAAACCTCAAAATTGCATAGTCTTTATTATCCTGAGTCACAATTATCCAGAATATTGACTTCATACCAAGAGTCTCGATTTATTCAGAGAAAAAGTACAGAAATTAGCTTGAAAAGACTCGATTTGGGGACTTCCCAGATTGTATCTTGATTATCCATTGTCATAAATTTAAGAAGTCGATTATCCAGAGTCCCGATAATTTTGGACCACGATTAACCACGAAAACTTCAATTGTTAAGGGTTTAAATCATTAAAAAATCTTGACCATTCATAGTTTGGATTATCCGGAGCTTAGACTATCCTAAATTTTTCATAAGGATTGATAATCAAAAGTATAAAAATTGTCCAGCATCTGATTATCCAGATGCAGTCCAGACTCGATTATCCGAAGGCCTTGGCAAAATTTCACTTCGGATATTCAAAACTTCGGATAATCGAACCACAAAAAAAAATTCGTGGTCTTATAATTGATTGTTGAGCTCTAGTATCACCCTTTAACTATTCTAAAGTGATTTCGGATTTTTAAATCCAAGATGGCGGCCAAAATGGCGGTGATGCAATATTGAAAAAATGCATTTTTTTTATTTTTTCAATTATTCAAATTTGACTAAAATTGGGTTGCAGAATACGAATTTGATGTATAAAGTAAGAAAATTAAATTACGAACATTCGGATATTCGAGTCTGGACTGTAGTCAATTATCCGAGGTCTCGATTAATCTGAGTCTTGACTACCCAGTGTCGCGATTATACTTTAACTTGTTCATCTAGCAAGATCTTGACTATCCAGAGTCTGGATTTTTCACTGTTTCGATTTTCCATAACCTCTCTTATCTATCAATAAGGTTCAGAAAAAAAGTATAAAATATGTTCAAGCACGTTTCTAGTAGAAAATCCGTTTTCAAGGGCTCAAAAACTCATAAAAAGCTATAAAAATTAGTAAAACGAGTTTGAAAAACGACCTTTCAACAAAAACTTCCCTCCCAAAAAGACCAACGTGTCCTCCAAACAAAGCAAGCGATTAAATCTAAGCACTCCTTGTTCTTTTATATACAATTTTTTTCATGGAGGACAATTTTATGACTCATCGCAGCAACCCTTAATTCTGCGGCAACACGCAACAATCTCCCCGCCCTCATTTCTCCCCACCACCCCCTCCTGAGACTATCGCAAGGACCCATCAGACCATAAATGAGGACACTCACTTCGTCGTTACCGCCGCCGCCTGCCTCGATGAGTCATGAATATTTCATATCCTTCCTTCCCCCCACCAAAAAAAAAATCCTTTCGGACGCAAGGTTTGGTCGATAAATGTCGCCGTCGCCGCCGCCGGCGGTCCTGCGCATGCTCCGACTTGGGAAAAAAAAGGTGCGCCGGGTCCGGTTGCCAACCGGAGGCAAAAGGGACGATGAACCCCAACTCCTGCCCTGAAACTGGGCAAGGACCTGCCGATGACTCATCGAGGTCGGACCTGTTTGGACCAGCACCGTTTCGATGGTTTCCCCGATCGATTGCGCTCGATTTCTCCCGTCGTCGCGGTCAGAAAAAGCAATTTTCTCATCAAAGTAGGCTATTGGAAAGTGATCGCGCGCCGCCGCTGCGCGGGGGCGTCGTCACAGCCTACTTCGATAGTTGAGAGACAGGTGGGCACGGAAAAAAAACCTTCATCAGTCGTGGTCGCCCCCTCAGCAAGCTACGCCGAATCAGGCCAGCCCACGACGAGTTTTTTTTTCTGCTACTTTTGAGGGCATCGCGAGGTGGTCTCAAGTGGGCGCGCGCGCGCCGCAAGCTGACGTGGCCAAATTGAACCGGCGCGCTCCCATGACCATAAATGGGAGGAAATGAGAAGAATTTGCATTGAGAGCTGAACTGTGTGTGTGTGTGGCGGTGATGATGTCATCGACGCGCTCCATAGTCGTAGTATGTCATGCCGTCGCGACTATCATGGTCAAAAAGTGCGCCGGAACGGTAGTGCTGGTGATGTTTTTTTTTGCATTGCTCGCAGTGAGCTCTGCGGTCATCACAGCCTACTACGACCACTTTGAAAGTGGTACAGAGTGGCATGTGCGGACAGTTAAAAGCCACGACTGAAGTTCTCAACGCAAGTAATTTAGATTAATTCTGAGCAGGAAATATCGTTAACAGGCTGTGAGAGTAATTTTTAGACTCAATATTAATTTGAATTCTTTGAAATGTGTATTCGGTTGTTTAAAAATGTTTTTTCCTTGAAAGCTATTATTGAACTGCTCTCAAAGATTTTAAAATCTGAAGAAATTATTGATTTTCAACGATTCCAAAGAATACTACTTGCGTTTAACTTCAAGTAGTGGGTCTGGCCATTGAATAGAATTATGTCGTGAGTTCCCTTTCTCAAAATTTATTGTTGAATTGCTATAAAGAGTTTTGAAATGTAAAGAAATTCTTTAATTTTAACGATTCCAAAGAATGCTCTTTGCAGTTAACTTCTGATAGTGGGTCTGGCCTTTGAATAGAAGTATGTCGTGAGTTTTCTTGCATGAAATTTATCGTTGAACTAATCTTAAGTGTTTAGGAGTTTATAAAAATTGTTTATTTTCAACGATTCCAAAGAATACTCCTTGCGTTTAACTTCAAGTAGTGGGTCTGGCCATTAAATAGAATTATGTCGTGATTTCCTTTGCCTTTATTTTATTCTGAACTACTCTAAAGAGTTCAAAATCTATAGAAATTATTGATTTTCAACGATTCCAAAGAATGCTCTTTGCGGTTAACTTCAAGAAGTGGGTCTGGCCATCGAGTAGAAGTATGTTGAGAGTGATCGCCTAGCATTCTATGTATTTTTTCAAAAGGCGAAACATTTTTTTTTCTTTTTTTATAAATTGAATCTGTCAAGGTTGAAAATAGCTTCAAATAAATTCAACTCCTAACCTCAAACTTCATCAAGCCTCACCTTTAAAAAAAAAAACAAGAATCAAATTTTAAGACTCTTTCCAAAAACGGAATTCGACAAGGATTCGTGACCATAAAACGACTGCGAGCTTGAGAACCGTAAACTTAACGAGCCCCACAAATAACAACAACAAGGTCCCCGCAAAACTTTTATTAGCGGACTCGGTGGTCGTTTCGAGAACCTCCAATTTATATCACAACACGCGTCCAGAAATGATGTCATAACATGACTTCTTTTAAGCGGAATCTACGTGAAGAAAGCAACGCCGTCAAAAAATAAAAGTTGGCCATGATAAGAAACGTAAACAAGTGGTGCGAGGTGCAAACAATTCTTAGCAACAACCAGCAGATACTTATTTTCAAGCGAAGCTTGAGAGATTACACTTTTTGCACCTGATAAGCTAGGAATTTTGATGCATTTTTTCAAGTCTGCTTAGCACGAAGCGCTAATGAGCGGGGGGTCTTAAACGTGGATCGTTAACCTTTTAGACCACCAAAAAAAAAACAAAGCAAGCAGTGCACAAGAAAGTGCATTTCTCTTTCAATCAATTTTTACTGCTATCATTCGCCGGGCAATTGTTTCCCATTTGATTGGTCTTTCTTTTTTTATAGCAGCGCACACCCAAGCGCGCACGCTATAATTTGCTCTCCTTTCTTCTTGCTCGGTGCGGTTGCTTTAGCGATGGATGACGGTGGAAAGTTTCCAAACTGTCCCACAATTGTACCGTTTACTGGCTCTTTTGGGAGAGCTCTAGATCGGGAATAGTAGGCCAAGCGATTCCATCGCTTTAGCAATCGCTAGCGAACTTTGTTCGCGAAAAGTATAAGTAGTTCGCGACCGCGGCCGCTTCCGACTTGGCGACTTTTTTTTCATTTTCTTCGATTTAAATCGATTTGAAGTGTAGAATTAAATTTCGCGACTTGAACCCTGCCGTTGAACCCCTCTCTTCACGGATGATGGCACGTTTCCGTTTCGGGTGTGGCGGCCACGTCAACAGATCCGGCGAGCGAAAAACTCTGGAATCCAAGAGTTGGGTGTGTGTGCCCGTTTTTATGGCTTCTTCACGTCGACGACGTGGCAGCCAGCAGCCAAGAAAACAGATAATCGACTAATTCATGGTTGAGCTGGTCCGTGTTCCGAGGCCTAGAATTAACCGTTTCGCGCGGCTTAGCCGCCGCCCCCGTCTGGTTATTGATTTGCAAGGGGAGCCAATTACCCGTTATGTACTCGCTCCCCGGTTGGTAAATCGATTGCACATGTAAGCCGAGCCAACGTGTAGTTGGCTGTGCAGAATGTTGTCAAAAAATTTACATACGAAAGAGGCGAAAAAGGGGAGCAAACATGGCGGTCGGAACATGATCTGCGTCGGTTCACGGCTTAATTGAAGGGAGCCACAGTAAAGCGAGAGAGCGCGCTTTAACGGATTTAATTAGTTGAATTGGCTTAATTTAAATCGCTTTCAGTTTGCATTGGCGAGCGGTGGTCACTTTCTTTCTTTAATGAACGGCGTCATGTTGAGTTATCGATGGCTAAATGACGTTTTTCCAATGTCTACCAATCGCTACTGAACATCAGCAATAGATATTTAAGCTTCTTGCTTCAGAGCTTAAATAAAATTGATAGCCATCGCTAACAGACTAGAACCACCAAAAAATAAGTAAATTTGAAGCGATCGCGACTACGATCCCATAAGACTTGGCGACTTTTTTTTACATTTTCATCGAATTTGACGCAAAAACATAATTTTTCGCCATTTTTCAATAAAATAATCAAACTTTTCGCAGAAATCAACTCAAAACTGCCCCCAAATTGCCAAATTGATTAAATTTTCCCCAATTTCAGCGCCAAATCCGCGCTCAACCGCCTCGCAAAAATGCATAATTCAGCCAAATTTCACCTCAGGCCCAAACTTTCTCGCGCAAACATCAACAACAAATCGGCCGCAAGATGAGTACTTTGCGCATGCCGGTCGCGCACCGCGTGGCGCAGCCGAGATCCGCGCGCGACCCGAGCAACCAGGAAAGAAAAAAGAGACAAGTATTTTTGGAATGTTGAGAGCGCCGCCGCCGTCCAACGACCTTCCGAACCCCAATCAAGACTTTCTCTTCTTCCGAAAAGAAAAACATCAACGAAAAGTGAATTTTGACGCGGGGATGGGAAAATGGTTCGGAAAGTTTCCTGACACGGTGCAGATGTGTCTGAGGTAATCGTGTTTATTTAGACGGGCTATCATCGCGTCGGAGAAAGGGGATGGGAACCTGGCATTCGTCACCCGGGCGGGCCTCATTCAAATGTTCCGCGGAGCGGATGACGTGCGCGATCGTAGAGTGTGAAAAGAGAGAAATATGAATGAAACTAGCTGTTGATCGCATCGGAGTAGGCGGTGATATCGAAGACGCGCCCTAGGCAAGTGATGCGACCCCCTCCTCTCGAAAGGAAGCACAAATAACAGTACTCAAGTGTGAAATTTGAGTCTGTTAAAATTTTCGTTTTAATGACTGTGAGTCGGTACAATTTGGAAAGGAAGGGGCGCGGCGCGCGCGCCCATAACAGTACCAATCAATCTTTCCTCCAACTTGCGGCGTTGGCGGCGATAGCTCTAATTAATCCACGACATTCACCGAACGAAGAGAAGTCGGAGTCGGAGAGATAAATTGAAAGTGATCAAATTGCTGACGCGCTGCGGCACTGAATGCAATTGGAAGTTTTGAGAGATTGGGATCTATTTTTGAGTCGATTGTTATTGCTTGGGGTTTGGAAATGGGCCCGGGTTTCGGATTACCGATCACAAAAGACTGCTGATTTGTTGACTAATGATCGTAGCAGGCTGAAGAGGTTTGGGAAAACGATCAGTTTCAAGTAGATCTGCGTTTAGTTTGATCATACTTCTTGTCAAAGTTTTAAGAACATTTGTAAAGTTTAAGCACCAATTCGGTTTAATACCTTTAGATTTAGCAAAGAAGATTCAACAATCGCTATTGAAATTGTATATAAGGAAGACTGCTTGATTTGAAGCTCAAATAAAATTGATAGCCATCGCTAACAAACCGAAACAAGAAAAAAATAAGTAAATTTGAAGCGATCGCGACTAGGATCTCATACGACTTGGCGACTTTTTTCATATTTTCAACGAATTAGACGCAAAAACATCGATTTTTCACCACTTTTCACAAAGATACTATTTTTCGAAGCAGAACTTTGCCATCGGTTACAGTTTGAAATTTGGAAACGATCTTGAAAGTCTTTCAAAGCAACTTTTGAAGATTGTCTTCAATCGGAATGTCGGAAAATTAGCTAGATTTGGATATCACTAGCGCATTGTCAGTCACATTTTAAGAACATTTGTAAAATTTTAGCACCAATCAAGATAAATAACTTTAGAATTGGCAAAGAAGATTTAACAATCGCTATTGACACTTTAAAAGAGTAAATAAGAAAGACTGCTCAAAGCTCAAATAAAATTGATAGCCATCGCTAACAGACCGAGACAAGAAATAAATTAGTTAATTTGAAGCGATCGCGACTACAATCCCATACGACTTGGCGACTTTTTTCATAATTTCAACGAATAAGACCAATTAGATGCAGTTTTTGAAGCAAAACTTCGCAATTTGTTACAATTTGGAATCCGGAACGATCTGCAATCGAAAGTCTTCCAAAAAACGCTATACGCATTCCTAAAGTGAAAACGAAGGGGAATTCCGTTCCCTGCTCGAAATCTCACTCAGAGCTCCCATTCCCACGAAACAAAAGAGAAGTTCGCGCGGCAGCACCCGGAACTCTCGGAGGTCCGCCCATTCATCAACTCGCAGGGCCCTCTCGAGACTTGGGCTCGAACCATCGTGTAACATAAATCATAACAAACCATAAAACGGGTTCGATCGCCTTGGCTTCGCGAAAAATCGTGTAATTTTTTTTTTTTTTTCAACTTTCCATTTACGGTCAGGCTGGACACATTTGGACCTCTCTCCAAAGAGGGTTTACGTCAGGTTCGCCAAAGAACCGCGCTGCCTTTTACAGTTATCTTTTCATCCCAACTCAACGAAAGAAACGAGGGAGATTGGCCAAAACGGAGAGCTGCTCTGAAGAAGCGCATTCCAGCGCGGTGCAGTCATCATCGCGGGAATGGGAAATAACTGTGCCGCGAGGCCTGAAGGCCTCGGGGAACATTAACGACGACGTGGTGTGGTCTAGTCTCGAATCGAATTTTATGTTTCGGGAGGATTTTCCCTCCTTCAAAGGGGACGTGTTGTCACAGCTGCACATCGCGTCGCGATGCATCACGGACGGAATCGTCGCTAAATTTAGAGGCGGACCCACACGCGATGCGACGCGTCGCGTCGGATTGTGTTCCCTTCGTTTTATTGTGTGGGGACCAAAAAAGACCACAAACCGCTTCGAATCTCCCTCATTTGATTGATTCCGAGATCGTTTGTTTTGGGAAGATTTTATGTTTTTCTTTCCCGAAGAAGATTAGTAGGCGCGCGGAGTTGGACATTTACGACCTACTGCGATCGTGACAGCTCGAAAAACGACGACGACGACACGAAAGACAAAGCATGTTCTACGAGCACCCTTTTGTGACTCTAAAACGGCCCAAGGGCCGGAAGCAAACAGCTGCGCGGTGCCACTTTTCGGGCCTAACTGGCAAAAATGGTACTTGTGAAAAGCTTGGCTAAAAGGCCGTCACCTGGAGAGTGTGTGTGTTGAAAAATGAACAAACAAGCCAAACACACTCGGTGGCGGCACCCCTCGTCATCATCACCGGTGTGTGCCGGATAAAGAGGGGGAAAGAAGCCCGGTAAATTCCGTTGAAATTTGAAAAAAGAAAAAAAAAACGCAGCCGATCGTAGAAGGCTGGTGTGCCGGTGTGAATTGGAAGCGAAAACAAAAATAATGTGAGAAAAGTACAGTTTTGGCAAACAGTTGAGGTGAACTGGAGGGAGCGTAGATCTACGTCAATCGATTGAAAGAGTTCGTTTTTGCTTTCAATTCTAGTTGGAGAGAAATTTCAAAGGAATTCTTCAACTTTGGCAAAATCTCATGGCAGTGTTGCCAGATCCTTAAATTTTTTAACTTATCAGAAAGTTTTTTAAAATATCCGTCGAAACCCACCAAAGCCACCTCTTATCACTGAATTCAGTGTTGTTAACTGAAAACTGCACTAATATTTATTTTTCAGTGAGATAAAACCAGCTTAAGGTGGTATTAAACTGTGACAAACAAACAAACTCGCACTTTGACAGTTAGCAGCAAACTCGCAAACAAGACAAAATGTATGCAAGCTGACGTTTCTGCAAACAAATGTTGGCGAACAAACGCAGACAAACTGGCAAACTGTCAAAATGTGCGAGTTTGTTTGTTTGCCGTAGTCTAATAACTCCTTTATTTTTCAGCTTGACAGTTGGACAGCTTCACATGAAATTTAACTGTAGTTCAGCAAAAGCATATTGAAAATTTCAGTTTTGCTATTTTCTATAAATCAAACGCTTCAAAGCAAACCTTGAAAAGATCAAAAAATCGCTTCGCTTGTAGACGGTGCTTTAAGCGGATTGCAGACTGGATTTCGTCAGTCTGCAATCCGCCAAATGTACCTCTTATTTGGAAGACGGGAAGTGTTGATGTTCCACATTTTAAAGGGGATAAGGGAAAATCTTCCAGATAAGTTTTGCTTGGAGTTGAACGGTTTTGAGGACTGTTTAAGGTCTAAGGATTCCTTAAAAAGTTTCAAATATCACCTAAAATGAAGATACCGTAAACTGGGGTGACTTTGATAGCCCGGGGTGACTTTGATAGGTTTTTCAAATGGCCATCAAATTGATATCTAAACATTTTTGAGAATTCTGAGTATGTAACTATTAAGGGATAGCTTATTATCGAACAAATATGCAAAAATGTGACTGTAACATTAGATGTATCAACATTAGTGGCCAAATCAAATTTCTATCTATGTTACCCCGGACTATCAAAGTCACCCCAGTTTACGGTACCTCAAAACAGTGTTTCCAGTTTATAAAGTTTTGTGACTTATCGGTAAATTCTTCGAGAACAACTTGTAAATGGTTCCGAAAGTTATGCTTCTCTAAATTCAGAAAATCCAGTATCTAAAAGTGTAATAATTTCCGTAAGTTATTATTAACTTCAGACAGGGTTGCCAGAATTTTCTGGTTTGATTGCCAAGGAAATTGTTATTTACATGCAATGATGTAAATCGTAACAGTTTTATATGCATTTTTTTACATGATTCATACAAAATGACTGAAAGTCCGGTAGAATTCATGGAAGTATTCTAAACTCTAGGCAGGGCTGCCAACAAAATCTCTGCCAGAGATAACCAAATTAAAATCTGTTTAAAAAAAATCATAAGACCGATGCAAGTATTTTTCAAAGTTTATGTCAAATTTATCCAGAAATAAGTTTAGAATATTTTCTTAAAAACTTTGCATGATTTTCAATTGTACCCAGTCACGAAATATTCTAGCAGAGCTGGTTCTGTCAGAATCCTGCTAGAACGGTGGAACATTTCTGCTAGAATGCTCTAAGAATATCCAGATCTCTAAGAATTCTGCTAGAATCCTGCTAGAACGTCGTGACTGGGTAATAGACGAAATCTAACACAAATTGCGAGTAATCCCCCCAAAATCGATAAAAATTTCATCGATATCAGCCGACACTTTTTTAAACTGATCGGAGAAATGCAAAAAAAAATTGGTTCGTTTGTTTTGACAAAATTTACGTGAACAAAAATTTCGTAACTTGAAAATATGTGTTCAACAGACTTAGTTTTCAAAAATACAAAATATCTCAAACACAAACTTTCTTTGATTTTTTGGCCAAAATTTGTTCAAAAGATTATTATTTTGAGTAAGTCCAAATGTGTACCAACATTTTTTTTTTTCAGAGTTCCAGAATAGACCAAATGCAGATAAAATATAAAGACTTTTTTCTAAGGAAATCCAGACTTCTCAAGATAAAAAAAATGTCAACTCTGATGTAGATTCAATGTAGATTAAATAAACATTATTTAAATCATTGTAAAATTTAATTTTTAAATAAACTATAATTTTTTAAGATAAACTAAACTGATTTTATTTCTTCAAAAAATTACAGATTTTCTAAAAGTAAAAAAAAAATAAGTCGAAAATTTCAGTTTCGTCGAGCATTTTAGAAATTCCTCGAAAAATATGCTAAGCAAAACGAATTTTCTGTGTATACATAAAGGTGTTTTTAATTTGAATTGGGTCCTAAAATGAAGCTTAGATTGCTGATATTATTGTTTACAGCGATAAAGCTTATTTTTCTGAGTACAATGACCCTTTGTACGACCACAAAGAGTTTAAAATGGGTTTTTAAATCAATGTTGAAAAATTAACCTTGCGGTCCTTCTTGACAGAAAAGTTCCTACTTGACAGCTCGTTCCAAGGGGACAATAGTTGATCCATCGAAAAAATGTTGTCTAGTCAATTTTTTTTTGCTTCAAAAATGAAAAAAAGTTATCAGAAATGGTTTCTGATCTTTTTTTTACGTTGTAGATAAAAATTGACATAGGGCTTTAGTACCCAATTGGGTACTAAAGCCCTATGTCAATTTTTATGTACAACGGTAAAAAACACGATTAAGAACCATTTCTGATCACTTTTTTTCATTTTAATGCAAATTTTTTTTTGACAAGACAACATTTTTTCGATGGATCAACTATGGTCCCCTTGGAACGAGCTGTCAAGTAGGAACTTTTCTGTCAAAAAGAACCGCGAGGTGATTTTTTTAAAATTGATTTAAAAATCCATTTTAAACTCTTTGTGGCCGTACAAAGGGTCATTGTACTCAGAAAAATACGCTTTATCGCTGTAAACAATAATATCAGCAATCTAAGCTTCATTTTAGGACCCAATTGCCAAGTTTTTAGAAAAAAAAAGGAGTGGCAAAATGTTATTTTCATTATCTAAAAAGCAAAAATTTAAGACATTTCCGCCCTAATCAATTGCATCTTTTCATATTTTTTTTCGGTTTAAATTCCTTCAATTCAAAACACATTTTTCTTGCATTTTTCTCTCCGTGCCACCAAGCTCTAAACAGGGTTGCCAGCCTTCTTGGACGAGTCTCATTTTTTTGGTCGCTAATCCATCTCCAAATTCCAACAGGAATTAGCCATCCAAAGCCTGCTGCGCCCATTTTCACTGTGTTCGTGTGCTAACCGTGCGCGCAAACGATTCAAACACTCACACAAAACGAATTTTAACGGAAATTTCTAGCCCCCTTGTGTTGGTGAAATCCGACATTTCTAACCTCTCTCTCGCACAAATTTTTGGCCGGATAGTCCGCATCAACGGTCATTTCAAACCCGGCTTCGCCGGCTACTTGGACCACTTTCCCGAAATGTTAATTTCATTTACCGGTGCGCGGTAGAGAAAATTAAAGAAAATCGATTGATTGAAGCAAAGGAAAATTGCAAATTTTGGCCCCATTTTTGCTCGGAAAAGCGCGTGCGCCAAACTTTCGAACAGATGATATTGGAGGAAGGAGATTTTTTTTCTGGAAAAATCAATCGTCACACGCACTTTTTTTATTCAATTGAGAATCATTCTTTTAGATGAAAAAAAACGACTTCAAATTAGCACGTTTGAATCTTCTTCTTTTGGCACTGCGGCACTTTATTTTTGCAAATGGCTTGGAAGCCATCTTGAAACAGATTCCAGACAGCAGCAGCTTGCTTGGATGACACCACACGGAAGGAATTTGGCACTTATTTTTTCCGTTTCCCAATATGATGGAATTTTCGTTGAACAGTTCGTTTTTCACAGAAAATTTCTTCGATTTCTGACTCGAAAGCGACACACAGAAAAAAAAATAACCTACCTTGGCTCCAATTTGGTTTCCGCACTGTCCGGCCTGGATGTGGACGATTTCTCTCATGGTGGAAAAAGTGGGGTTTTCTGACTTTTACGAAAGAAAAAAACGCCTAATTCGCGCTTACTCGAGTTTTTTAAAAACTTTTAACGGGACGTTTTTCTGCCACAAAACTGGAGAAAAACCTGTCGTGTCTTTTTATTCTTTTGCTTCTTCGCAACACACTTGGGCTGCTGTCTTTTCACACACACAGAACAAAGTAGGCTGCGCTTTGCTAGCTTAAAACACCTCGGACAACTGTACTCCTCGACGATCACACACTAAATGGCCTGCTGCGGCTTGGTTTTGTCGCTTTTTGCTCGCCCCGTGGCCGCTCTCGAAAATCGGTTTGAGAGAGCGAGCTCTCTCTCGCTCGTTTTTTTTTCGTTCGCGCTCGCACGCACACCATCCCAGCGGTGGAACAACGCCCTGGTTTTTGTGTTTGTGTTGGCGCGCGGCAAAACGAGCGGCGGCAAGCTGACGCAGGGATGCCGAAAAAGACCGGTTTGTGGGGTGATGCGGCTAGGGTAAGGGGAGTGATTACCGGGTCGGGAGACTGGGCGAGATTAATCATGGATTTTAATTTTGAATTTATTGCGAATGCTGCGACTGGAAAGAAAACTCCTAAAATCAATCGCCTTGTACCAGTGCATTACGATAAATTTATTGTCATTTTGTTGGAATTCATAAAGCATGGATTTCAGGTATATTAATGATAATAATTAATAATTTTTATCAATGTGTGTTGTTTTGTCAACTTTTTATTCAAAATTTAAAAAGTCCTTTAAAATTGAAAATATGTTTTAGTGGAACCTAGATCGGAACATAAAATAAAGAAGTTTTTTAAAAATTGTTAAGAATAAAATTTACGTAAATTTTTATTATTTCTTGGTTTTTGAGGCAAAAAAATAAAAACAAAAATGCATAAACCTAGGCATAAACAAACTTTAGACAGTTGTATTCCCCTAGAATTTTAATTTTTACCCATATTGTTGGTTGAAACCCGTTCAAAACATGAACAAATTCAAACGCAAACTGTTTATTTTTAAGGGAATTACGAACAAATTTTACCTGTACCGTGTTTTCAGGTAAAAACTTGACTGCAAGCTTGCACATTTGCGAACCTTAGATATTACTAAAACTTCGACTACCTTTGTTCAGGTAATGAGATGAATATTGAGAAAATCGCACTTTTCTCACAGTTGAAAAAATAAATTTAGTTTTTAGGCAACACTTTTTTGAAAAACAGTTCTGGTGTTTTTTCAAAGGTCCTAAAAACATTTTTTTTATTTCTTGCTTTTTTGGGTGTTTTTGAATAACCGTGACTCAAGGCGGCTTCAAAAACACGCAATAAGCAAAAAAATAATTTTCTTTATAAGATCATTAAAAAAAATCAAGGGTTCCCCAATTTTAAAGTATTTGGGTTGAATTCTAGGAAATTGTTATCAATTTTGGAAACAGCTCAATGTTTATAAACTTTGTAATATAGATTTTACGGATTCACTTACTTGATTTTTATCCTTTCTATGTTAATTATTGATTTCGAATGGGCCCTAACATTAAGTACAGATCGCTTATTTTTCTGTACGTTCTTGAAACATGAAAATTTATTTAAAAAATAGAAGTGCGGTAGGGTGATAAGAAAAATTTAAAATTTATGATAATCTCAAAAGGATACACACCAGTGCTGTTAAACGTTAATTAACGTTAACGCGTCCGTTAATCGTTAAAATTAACGTGAACGCGAACGGAGCCTACGTTGATCTTAACTTTAACGCGAACGGAGCACGTTAATTAACGCGTTAATCTTTGTGAGGCTCCGACTTTGAGGGCCTGTATCTCCCAAACGGTAACATCTAGCGGGTTACTTCCAGTTGCATTTTACGGGCATTAACTGTGACTATGAGTTCCCGGTGAAGTAATTTGTTCAAAGTGGCCACCGGTTCCGGCAACCCGGAACATCCGTCAAGCATGTTTTTTTAAGTTTTTGTCGTTCAATCGTCATTTGAGCCAATGTTATGAGACGTTTTTTGTAGTACATAGGTATACTGACTATATTGGGTCAGTTCAGGGTATCTGTGGCCACTCCGGAACCGATTCCATGGTACCACGCAAATGGTTCCGACCAAGGGGTAAGACAGTGAGTAATTTTGAGAAATTTTGAGTAGAATTGAGTAACATTGAGCCACTCAGAATTTCTGAATCTTCACAACCGACGTAACGAATTTTGACAGTGACATTTGAGAAAATGACAAATCACTCAAAACAAAAAAAAAACAACGTGAGGCAGCACTTTTGCATGAAATTAAAAGATCAGCAGAGCAGGTTATATTTCATGTTTTCCGGTTCGGAATTTATGTAAAAATATTGGCCGACGTTGTCCGTCGTCCGTCTGGACAACTCTCCGGCCATCATCTTCGTCGACGAAATTGACGTTATCACCACAAAACGTTTCTAGCGGTGCTGAAGCCACCTCGTGGGAAGGGGTGAACGACCGTGTCTGGAGCGCAACAGAACCGGTGGTAGTGGTGGCCTGCCGGGTGAAAGTAGCGGCGTGGGCTTTGGAGGCAGTGATCTCGGAGGTCCTGGTGAGTCGACTAGAACTCGTCCACTTCGTCTTAACCGCGGAAAGGGTTTGCGAGGTCCAACGAGCTGGATCAACACCACGACTTACAAAACCAGATGGACAGATTCGATCAGACAACAGACCGCCTCCGCTTACATCAATGCCGAGCAGCTACAGGATACGATCCGGAAGAGGATGAACTGCTTGAATCAAATTTTGCAGATCCTGCAGACAGACATAAACCTGTCGGCGGAGGGCGACGGAATCAGTCTGTATCGATCCGAATCTGGAGGCGGGGCGGATGACAACCAACCGTAAGAGGAAGACGCATGTTCAAACACAACTGGAGCTACTCCATAACAAAAGTATTGAGCAAAACCCCGTCAAAACGCGGCCATCAAATGAAATGTGGTTAGTTTTGCCCTTCCCAAGAAACCGTCGAGCCTGAGTTTCACGATGTACGTTCCCATTCCCTGCCGGAGTTGGCGGCCCAAGCGGCCCCTAGCGAAGTTAACGTTGAGAAGTACGACGGTTCAATAAAGAGCCGGAACTGCACCCGAGGTGAAACCAGAACAGATTACATCAAGCCCCCGATCGAGGAATGCATCAAAACCAAGCGCAAGCTACTGGGAGAAACGGAAATAATCAACTCGTTGTAGCGCAGGGCAAGGTGGCCTCTCACTGGAAGAAGTCGGCCTGTGACAACAGGATTGTGCCTAATTTAAGCAAGGTGAACTCAGAGGACATCAGCGCCTTGTAGGAGTGTCCGCGCAAGCCAATTTTCCTGCCGACAGAACGGACCAACGGAACGGGACGGACCAAGAGCAGTTGTCTTTGCCCGCCTGGTTTGATCAACCGGAACGTGGTTCCATCAGTATCAATCAATTTAAAAACGACCGCGTTTTGTTTTAACAATTAAATAAAAAAAATAAACTTAAAAAAAACCTGAGCGAACATGGTATGCACTTTTAAACTGTTTAAAGCAGTTGTTTTAGATAAATGAAATTCGAGAAATTAAGTCTGGTGACTGCTTCGGAGTGATGACGTGTTCCGGCGGATTGCCGATTCATTTTACGGAACAGCGCAAAGCTTTTAAGATTAGCAAATTCTAGATACTTTCAATGCGGAAACCGGCCTTGGATAATCAGTTGTCCCTTCCTCCAACTGTTTCAACGAAGCCATTCCGGAGATGTGCAGATAAATATCCGAGTAAAGCGGTGAAATGAGGTCAACAGCTTCAACGAGCATGAAGCCGGGACACCAAATCTAGAACCGCCACGTTGTCGTAGTAAACACGTACAATAACTGAGGTTTTCTCTCTTGCAGCACCTTCCGTAACAAAATCCGGAACAGTAGGAATGGTCTCTTCCTTTTTCTGATGGAATATGGCCAAATGTGGGAACTTTCCCAGCATCGTAGCGTGAAAAAAAAATCTTATTTGTTTGTAAACACGTTAATCTGTCAAAGCATATTCAAAAATTCCGTAACTCAGCGAGAAAAGAAAATCAAGAGGAGCATTGAGTAACTTTGAGCCACATTGAGTAATTTTGAGAAATTGAGTCACTCAGTTTCTCTCTGTCCTACCCCTTGGTTCCGACGATTGTGATATTCAAAAGTCGACCTGTTGCTTATCAAACTTCGTATAATTAAAATCATTAATCATCCATTATCATGCTGTGCCCTTTGACCCGATCGGACCACTCCGGAACCGGTTACCGGTGGCCTCGGAGGAAGTGTACTTAGTATAGAAAAAGTCCTTTCATGTGACATATCAAACTTCATGAAATTGAAAGTTATGACCACTTAGATGATTTGATGATTCAGTATGAAGATTTTTTTATATTATTCGGGAAATATTTCCGATGCACTTTTGTATTGGTTCCGGTTGACCCGTCTTTTAACTACAGTGCGCTTGCAATGAGTAGGCTACAAGATGGTACGCAGTTGAAGTCCCATTGAACTGTATCCAAGTAGGCCAATTGGGTACTAAAGCCCTAAGTCAATTTTTATGTACAACGTTAAAAAACACGATTAAAAATAATTTCTGATCACTTTTTTCATTTTAAAGCCAATTTTTTTTTTGACAACACAACATTTTTTCTATGGATTAACTATGGTCTCCTTGGAACGAGCTGTCAAGTAGGAGCTTTTCTGTAAAGAAGGACCGCGAGATTAATTTTTCAAAATTGATTTAAAAATCCATTTTAAACTCTTTGTGGTTGTACAAAGGGTCATTGTACTCAGAAAATAAGCTTTATCGCTGTAAACAATAATATCAGCAATCTAAGCTTCATTTTAGGACCCAATTAACCAGCTGAATTGTACAGGTTTGACACTCTCGCCGGTTACCATGGAAACCCGATCAGAGAGCCAGTAGTTGCTGTTTATTACGTGAATTGTCAAATTTGCCTAATTTTTAGTTCAAGGCCTCCCAGATTGCGTTATGGAACCACTTCTGAATGTTCTGTCGATGATTTTAAAACCAGCCAACCAAACCAGTGTATAGCTAATATATATTAGCATTGTCAGCACTTTCTCTATGATGCAGGAGAAGCGAGAAGTTTGATATGTCACATGAAAGGACTTTTTCTATACTAAGTACACTTCCTCCGAGGCCACCGGTAACCGGTTCCGGAGTGGTCCGATCGGGTCAAAGGGCACAGCATGATAATGGATGATTAATGATTTTAATTATACGAAGTTTGATAAGCAACAGGTCGACTTTTGAATATCACAATCGTCGGAACCGAGGGGCGCGACAAAAGTAAGAAATTAAATAAATTAAATTAATTAACTGCCGAAATTAATTAATTAACGAGAAATTAATTTTGTTTATGATCAAAACATCGCCACCTCTTCTTAAACCACATTGGTTTGACAGTTTGACATCACGCGTGTTTGTTTTTGTTGTGTTAGGTGGAACTGTCGCAAAAAAATTAGCAGGAGAATTCAGGAAATCAGGAAAAGTTGCTGAAACAGGAGATGCTGGCCAGAGGATCGGGAGGGAGAAAAGTTCTTCGCTTTTTTTTGAGACAGCGTAGTTGCTCGGTGAGGACCGCATCGTAAAATATCCGAGGGCATTCGAGATCTGCGCGCCTCTCAGTTGTGCCTTCAGTTCCAACAGCAACGCTTCAAGTGCCCAGCAAGCAAGCTTCTTTTGCTCCCCCGGTGTAGATGGCTGGGGTTGCTTAGCCTTTGGCAACAACTCCAACCTCCCGATCGGTTCCGGCTCAAGCTGTTCAATCACCCCGATCGGACAACTTTCTGCTCGCGTCATCATTACAGCAGCGCTGGTCCAATCGACAGCGGAATAACAATCTTGTCCGCTTCTTCCTCTCCAGCAGCAGCAGCGGTAATCGCCCAGCAAGTGGAGTCCAAGATCAACAACAACCTTCACGCGAATGCGCAGGCGCACAAGTTTAACGATTCGTAGGGCAGCAACCAGTGGACGCGCTCAAGTGGTGGTGCTGGAAGTGGCGGAAGTGGTGTTATCTATGTCACAATTAATCACGGTGTGGTTGGTGGGGGGCATCACAGAGGGCCGCACCACCACTATCAGGCGCAACAAGTCGGAGGAGGTCGGGGCCAAGGACAAGAACCCGGCGAATCAAATGGCGTTGCCGGAGCTTGAGAGCGAACCGCTGCATGTAGGATGAGTAAGTGATTATGAGAAGTTTCACGAGATAAACGTTTGTTGTATTTCGTTTCTCCTCTCAGGTGAATGCGTCGAAGGCACCAGTTTACCGTAGAACTGCCGTATCATCGCCGGTCAGTTCCAAAGCATCGAGCAACTAGACGACACCACCTTCCAGAAGTTCACATCTTAGTCTGCAGAAGCAACATTAACAACAATCACAGCAGCCTCAACTGATGGCATGACCTCCAACGAGTAGCAGTGGCCATATGCAGTCACAGATGTGACAACAACAACACCAGCAGCAATATCAGTCCGGACCGTACCCGTCGTCAAACGAGCAGAACGTCATCATACCTCCACAACAGTCGGGTCAACCGCCAAGCGGGTTAGCCGCAGAACACCTCGTTCCAGATCCAATCAATTGTACCGGCAAATTACGTAGGTTTAGTAGTGCTTACCACCGCTCAATCCGTGACACCCTTTGGTCCCATGATGACCACCATCACCGGTACGACCTTGAGCCCGGCGGTCCAGAAACATTTGTAAGACAGTTAGAAAAAAAGTTTATATATTTGTTTAAATGGTTTCCATTATAATGAAAAAATAAATCAATTATAATCAACAAACAACTGCCAAAAGGGCCCAGACAACTTAAATTAAATTGAGCACGCTTGTCGGGACGGTGCTTTTATGGCGATTTGTGAAACGCGAACAGATTGTAATCACCATCGGGTTGTCGTCTTGTCGATCTTCCTAGAGTCGAATCACCATTCCAATGAATTCGCCGTAATTTCTGAGATGAATTCATCTTCGTGAAGATAGAAAGAAACGACAGGTGACGACGCCTGCTGACGTAGTAATTCTTCGAATCGTGATCCGGACTGGTCTTGGGGGATTTTGTTCCGAGGCACATCTCAATAAATACATCGCAACTCTGGGTCAGTCATGAAGCTCAAACGAAGACGCCTGAAACAAACAGTAATTTGCTGACTGCGTTTTTTTTAATTACTTTAAAACACTCACGGCATACTGCGGTTTGAAGAAGCCCTTACCAACAGCGTTCCTGATGCACCGGAGAAAGGTTTCCCCGCCGCCCTTGAGGATGTCAACTTCTATGAAAGGGAACTCGATGTACTTTCTCGCTCGATTTGTCGTAGGTTCCGGAAATGGACGAGGCTGGCCACCAGATCCACGACAGTCTCCAACGTAGTTGGCAGGGTAGCCGGCTTCTTGGTCTGGCTCATGTCCCGTGAGGGCTTGTTCCGGCCTGTGTTCCGTGGACGGGTCGTCCGTATATGCGCACTCTGCATTGAGAATAATGGTGTAGGACATAGTCTGGTTCGGAGGAGGTAGTAACTCCGGTGGTCATTTAATGGATCGTTTTGACTTGGACCCCTTGGACCGGAGACGCTTCCAGCGGGACGAATATCTTGCGATGCTCACTGGGTGACTTGATAGATTGCACAGATTTCTTGTGGTCACTGCTTCCGCCGTCGAGTTGGAGCCGTACGCAGAACGTGTACCTCGTTGAAGGTGATGTTGGAGTTGGAATCTTTGATGGGCGATGACTTTTGAATTGGCCAGATTCCAGAAATGATGAAAGTTTGTTTTGGAAGCGAAATTGGATTCAAAACAAAAATAAAAACAAATTTGACAGCCGCACGCAAAAGCAAAAACAAAGTTTTCAACAAAGCAGGTGTGGCGCTGTCAAATGTCAAATGGTAAGAGGTATTTAATTCCTTAATGTATTAAATGCTCGCATTTAATACATTAAGGCCTTTGTCACGCCCCTCGTCGGAACCATTTGCGTGGTACCATGGAATCGGTTCCGGAGTGGCCACAGATACCCTGAACTGACCCAATATAGTCAGTATACCTATGTACTACAAACAACGTCTCATAACATTGGCTCAAATGACGATTGAACGACAAAAACTTAAAAAAACATGCTTGACGGATGTTCCGGGTTGCCGGAACCGGTGGCCACTTTGAACAAATTACTTCACCGGGAACTCATAGTCACAGTTAATGCCCCTGGAAGTAACCTGCTAGATGTTACTGTTTGGGAGATACAGGCCCTCAAAGTCGGAGCCTCACAAAGATTAACGCGTTAATCAACGCGTTAATTAACGACGTTAATTAACGTGCTCCGTTCGCGTTAAAGTTAAGATCAACGTAGGCGTTCGCGTTCACGTTTATGTTAACTTTTAACGATTCCGTTAAGTTAAACGTCGTTAATCTAAACGTTTAACAGCACTGATACACACTAACTCGATTCCTTAGACAAAAATAAGAAACTGTCCGAATTTTGAGCCAAATCTCGGTTAAGATTGGGGATGTAAAAATGTATGGGGAAAACATCGTCTCAAGATTCAGAGAGTAGATGCTGCTCGCTAACTGGGCTGATCGAAAAAAGACGAAGACAACGTTAATGCAAAATATGTTTTAATAAAAATAGAAAAAAAGTAACTCGAGAACATTTCTAGAATTCACTCCATCAATTTACTTTGAATATGACATGAACTTTCATATAAACTTAAAAAGGATTTTTTATTTCTTTAAATTGATGGCATCCGCTGACCCCTCGTTTATTTTGTTTTGTTATTGTTTTTGATGTTTGACTGCTTTTGAACTGGGCTGTAGCCCAGCCGTGCCGAAAGGTAGCTGTGGAGACCAGGTACTGTTTTACACTTCGAATTGTGTGAAAAAATAACCAAATCTTCAAAATAAGCAAAATAATTTGAACTGTTAAAATCGAGGTTAAATGCAAAAAAATAAAAAAAGTATAAAAATTGAAATTACGAGCAATGGTTTCCACATTTTAATGAAAAAAGTGTTTTAACATGCATTACACACCTGTCCAGTTGTTTTGCCACACTGAAAGCCCGACCATGGTAATTTTAAGAACATTTGCTAAAAATGCTGCTTATTAAATTAACTGTGCCTTTTTGGTAAAAGTAAACGCAAATATGGTCAATTGTACCATACTTCCACAAAATTGCATGGTAGCAATTACAAAATCATTATCATTCTCTCGGTATTGGACGGTTAAAATTACCATTCCACTCTCGACATAGTAAAACGGACTGCGTTAATCAGTCAATCCAAGCACGGATTGTTTTTACGTCGGTGCGTGCTCTCAATTTTACCCTACAGTATGGTAGCAACTACCATGGTTGGGTTTTCAGTGCATCATTAGTTTCCAAAATATCTAAGTATTGACGAAAATTTTATTTTTCGCGAAAAAAAAATTGTGGTTCCTGAACTTTGGAATTTCCTAAAAATTCAAAACCTTTTTAAACAAGCCCAAACATGCTGAATATGATTATCAATGCAGAAAATTGCATTTTAGATTGTTTTCAGTTGATTAGACTTCTATTTTCATGGAATTTTTTTTTTGGAAAAAATTGTTTTTGCCCCCTGCTTTTTCAGACCAATTTTAAAGGCGGGGGGGATATAAACTTTGAAAAATATTTGCAACGGTCTTATTGAACCTTAAAAAAACACTAGATGTCAACTCCATAGTCGTGTAGAGACGTGTAGGTGTGTAGGATTGCGCTAATTTGAATTGAACTCTCGAAGTAGCGAGATTCTGTAGTCCATTTGGCAGCTTCTGAAACTCGGTACAATCATTTCAAGCAAATCAATGGTCCTATGTGAGTTTGTAAACAAAAAGTGTATCCTACTCACGTCAGTGAATGTTTACATTAGGGGTGAGCAGAATAAACGCTTTGCTTACAAATTTACATTGGCCTAATAACATTGTTTTACTTGATTTAAAGATTAGAAGGAATGGAAAAAAATAAAATTGCTTAAATTCGAATAAATTTTTAACCGACTCCTAAACATGTCCATCTACCCTACGCAATAAAATTCCCATCCAAAGCCAACGCCTTCGCACAAACCCACACCATCAAAGGAATTTCGTGTACATACACGAACTTTGAATTTGTACCCGAAGCAGGAGAGAAGAGAGTAATTTTTCCGCTCTCTCCCACTCTCTCTCGTCATTCTCTTCTGCGACAGGGTGCGTCCATAAATCAAGAAAATGTAAGGCGAACACACACCTTTTCGCCGGAAATATTAATGAATGCATGCTTTTACATTATTTATGGGCCAACTTTCGGTTAAGGTGAATGAAATCTCGTTGATTTTAGGCAGCAGATCACTTTGTTCAGCCATGCTGGCCAAACTTTAGCGCAACTACTGAAAGATTTCGCTCCGTCTGACCCGTTCTCGATGATGTCATGACGGCAAAAGCAAGAGAAATGCCGCAGTTGGGGAGACACTTTTTGGGGAAAACTCGGCTCACTCACACACACACACGCTTTTGCTCTGCCGTGTAAAAGGGGGGAAAGTACATAACGTGTGTGTGCACGTGGCCTCGGTAGTGTTGGTGCAATTCAGCCTGCTTGGATTGGGGGGTCGATTTAGGCTTTTTGGAGAAGAGGAAAAGCTTCGTCATGTAGCGCCGCCGACTTGGATCTCTTGCGGCTGTTCCGGACCACGGTTGGGAAGAGTGTGGAGATTTTGGGGGGTCCGCCCGAGAACAGGTTCCGCCGTCGTACGTGGGCACGTCAGTCTCCACCAGTACATGGTCGATTCGAACTTTTCTGTATATGGGCAAATCTGTACGAATGGCTGCGTGTGTGTGGTGAGCCACCTACCCTAATTTGTGATGATTTAATGCGGGAAACCACCCTATTTCTCTCTCTTGGGAGGATGACCCACATGCGCATCAGCCACGATGGGGAGCCTTTTTTGGGGGGAGACAACACACTTGTCGCAACTAGACTGGACATTTGCTGCACACACAGACAGCAATTGGGCTCGACGGCGATGACTAATGACCGGAATCGGATCGATTGCGGGATTGCGGAACAGACAATGTCCGGTCGTTGACCATCTGGTCAAATGGGTAGATGGGGGGCTATTCTAAAAAAAATCACGTAAAACAGAAGCATTAATTATGCAACAATGTGGATAACCGACAAGGGTTAATATGTTGACGCATGTTATCGATTTTTATTTAATTTCTTAATTTGAAAAGAAAATCAATGATTAGTCAAAATATAAAAAATCACAGAATTTTGGATTTAAGGCCATGATTCAAACATTTCAATGAAATAAGGTTTGAAAAGTCATAATACACAAGTACAATAGTATTACAATAATTGGCTACATATTAAAAACATATGTTTTACTTTTTTACTCTACAATATTCTCTATGTCTCTATCTCTAATTTAACCAAATTCAAATTATTTTTAAGCAAGTCCACAAATGCAACAACTTAGCAACGCAGCAAAACGGAATTTAAATTATTTTCAGATGATACGTCTACGTACATCTACCTCCATTGAATGTTTTACGTTTTAAAAAGTTGAAAAAATAAAAATAAATTTCCAGTGAAAAATGTAATATCAACCCAAACAAGCGAAACATTATCTCAACATTTGAGTGATAAACGTTAAATTAGGAATTTCTGAAATGTATACAGAATGCACTTTTTTCATTTTGGACTGGTCGAAAATTGATCCCTTATTTATCCCTTATCCCTTATTTATAAAACTTTCCTAATTTCGCTCTGATAAAAATTTCAACTGGTTTTCGTTACCAAATAATTTTAAATTATAGCTAGGCCAGTTCAAAATGTATTTAAAGTGTTTGCACCGTTTATTTTTTTAAGCAAAATTGGACACTTTTAATTTTTTAAGCTTTAAAAATTATATGGATTTTAAGACCACAGATCGAAAAAAGACTTAAAACTAGAGGATAAAAATATGTTCGTGAATTGTTTGATATTCTGTAATATTTTTCTAAATAATTCAATTCTGACCATTTTATTAACTCGGCGATTAACATTAGGTATAACTAATACTTTGAGATATTGAGTTCCCACACCCAATGCCAAATGAAATATCATTAGATATATTTAGGGTTAGTGAATTCTCACGATTTCGCAGACACCGTGAAATTCGTGAAATTTGAAGATTTCAGTGAAATCCCGTGAAATTTATCAATTTTCTCAAAGCATTGCTTAGAAATAACAACAAAATAAATATTTCAGCCATTTGAAGAATTGTTAGCAAAACATACATTAACATAAAATTGTTACAACTTTTAATGAGAAGTGAATGCTAAGAATACTTAAATGATGTTAACGTAAATCGGTTATCACAAGGATGATACATATCATCAATCATTTGATTGCAGTTAGCAAAAAGCTTTTTTTTAATTTGGCTTTTTTCAACAAAACTTATTAAAATTTACTACACGAGTATTTTGTAATAAGTTGTTGAAAGATTTAATTTTATAAATTCAATTAAAAGCAAACATTAGGTCAATGTATCATGACCCGAGGGGCAAGCAATAGGAATAGAATGAAAATAAAAATGAATTCCATTAGAGTAGAGAAAAAATATTGAGAAAATGGATTTATTAGAATATCAATAATATCAATATCAATAAACATTAGAATATCAATAATAGTTTATCAGTGTTTGGAAACTAACTAAATTTTGTAATATTTTCATTCGCTGTAATAACAATTTTAAATCTTCAGGCTTGGTTCATTCAAGACTAAATGATTCATATTTTTGATCTATAAAATCATCTTTCAGGAACATTTCGAAGATTTGCTAAGTTCTGTTTTAATTTCACGATATTTGATTATTTTGGTGGATAGTTCCCGTGGAAGTTAAAAAAAAATATTTTTTTTTGTTTTCTGTTCTGAGTTTGAGTTTTTAAAGATTTCATAATTTTTTCATCTTGATTATTATTTTATTTTAAAATTTTACGAAGAATTTTTATTAGCTTACTGATAATATAAGATTTTTATGGTTATTTGAACATGTTTCTCGTTCTGAGAATTTTCCATGAAATTAGGTGTTTTGAAATTTGCAATTTTCGAGCGTGAAAAATCACTAAGCCTAGATATATTTGATTTTATTTGAGCCGTTATCATCAGATTAATTAATTAGGCAAAAAACTGCAATTTAAAAAAAAACTTGTAATAAGAAATTTAAGGAGAGGAAAAGTTAAGCCATCAAACATTTGTCTTCCCCTAAACTACTTTATAGTCATGAAGCTAAAAGTAGGTTCTTAATTGTAATTTTCTAAAGGTCCAATAAACAAGATTTTTTTTGGTTATTGATTTTTTTTTGGGAATAAAGGAGGTTTCAAAAAACACCCAAAAAGCAAAACATGAAAATGTAGTGTATGTAAATTAGAGTGTAACAAAAATGATTTTTTGGCGGGCATTCAAGGGTTTGTTCCGGTGGGCATACTAAGCCCAAATCCAAAATATGAGGTTGATTGAATGTAACAGGAGCTGGCGCTCCGCCCTTCAATTTTGAATGGGATTTAAACAGTAAAAAAAGATTTTTTCAAAAATGTCACTTTTTGAGGCCCCGGCAAAATCAAATGGCGTCTCGAACGTCGCGAGGTGCGACGCATATCTTTTTTGCCGGGACCGATTTTTCGAAAAAATGCCAATCTTTGAAGGTCTGTACCGAGCTCTAGGATGCTCCAAACTTCAATGTTATTCATACCAAAAGATGCGCAAGGATCTGGCCTACACGCCAGTGATGTTTTTGGTAAACGCATTGGTGGCCGAAATGCCTCAAAAATTGACATTTTTGAAAAAATCTTTTTTTACTGTTTAAATCTCATTTAAAATTGAAGGGTGGAGCGCCAGCTCCTGTTACGTCCAATCAAGCTCATATTTTGGATTTGGGCTTAGTATGCCCAAAAAAAATCAATGAATACATTTGAAATTGATTGTGAACTGATTAGAATTTTCCTACGTTTATTTTTTCATGAATTCGTGAACATATTTGAAAATTTAAGATTACTGATTTTATTTGTTTTATTGAGCTTGGATTACACAATTTAGTGTTGTTTTTTAAATGTATAACAAATCTAGGACGATAATTTGAGTGACTGCTTTATGTTGTATCTGTTTGTAATATTGAGACAATCACAAGTGTTTAAATAGATTGTGCTTCAGATAAGAGTTCTTACCTAAAATAAGAGGCAAACAGTAAAAAAAAGACATAAGCGCAGTTACAATTTTGGTAAACATTGCAAAATATTCAAAACTTTTCGACCTGGAATTTCTGGACATAATAAAAAAACAAAAATTTAAAAATTTGGTCGAAACTGTTTGTTTCTATTTTTAATGTTTTCGGTTACTAATCTAATCTAATCTAATCAGACCCTAGCGCAGCCAATCTTTCGAAGGGATCCTGGAGAGTGCCTTAGGTTAGATGACGCCTAGCACTCTTCTTGTCATTTATTAACATTTGTAGTGCGCCATTGCATCGGAATGCATTGAAACATCACAAGCGTTAAAGCGGCCAGGCCTACTGCGTAAAGCCGTATCGCAGAGATGACTCGTAATTGGGTTGAGTTTGAGCACTGAGTGTTCGAACAACAACACAATTCTGAATCGACAGGGGAGGAAGAAGCGTGGGGACACACCACCATACGCTCCGAGATTTGGTTGTATTCGTTGGGAGCACCATACTAAGAAGGTTTGGTACTCCGGGACCCTCTGGGATGGGACATTGTATTTCCACGAATGCCCTGGACACTATTAGCCGTGGTTATAGCGCCACAACTCGCTCTATTTTTAATGTTTTCGGTTACAACACAAAACTACAAAATGTGTTCGTCGATTACCACATTGAAATTTGAACCATCAATTCAACGTTTTCTCTCTCTAAAATAATTTGATTGATTTATGCCACCTACAATTTAGAACGGCACCAGCTCTTTACAGATCAGATTTGTGATCACCCGATTAATGGTAATAAATTAAATCCAAATAAAAAGATACAAGTTTCGGATCCCTCCTACCAAGTCAGCACACAAAAAGCTAATTCCGCGTAGGTTTGAACACTACGCCATCCTCTCTATTCTTGAAACGAGAAGAATCGCTAAGAGATCGCGCCGCCGCCGCCGTCTGCGATGCAGTTTGATGGTCATGTTTGGAAGGTAAAGTTTGAAAAAGGCACCTTTTTCGATTACGCAGCTGTCGTCTACAAACGGAAACGATTTGAACGACGGGTTGTGAGTCAGCAGAGCGAGCAGCGCCCACCAGATGAGACTCAGACTCAATGGATGAAGTCAACTTCAGATGAGATCGAGAAGAAGTTGCATTTTAATTGTCGCGATGTTGATTCACCTAAAAGCGTGTGTGCATAAAGTTTACGTCAATTGACATTGGGAATCAAGTGGCAAAATGCAATCTGGATATTTTTCATAACTTTTCAATTGAATTCGATTAGCTTTCTGTTTAATGTTTGAAATTCCGCTTTTTCTCAGCGAGACCTAACTATAACTAACAACAGACGACGAACCTTATTTAATCGTTTCCGGTTTTCAAAATTTAATGTATTTTGTTGATTATCTACCAGGGGTGCCCAAAGTATGGCCCGCGGGCCAAACGTGGCCCGCGAGGTGATATTTTGTGGCCCGCGGACCCATTTTGAATGATTATGTAAAATGGCCCGTTGACCACTTGTAAAGTGATTTTATACTTTTTCAAAATTATGGTTTATTTTAAGCTTTTTTATGCTAATCTTTTTTTATTTTTTTGTTAATAAAAAATATCTTATGATTTATCAATATTTTGATCCTCACTTTAGGATTATAATTATATTATTTAGGAAATAATTTGTTCAAAATATTTTGTAATTAAAACAATTTCACACGTTTCAATGTGAGTGAAACTAGTAAATATCGTCAAAACTTTTATCAAACATTTTTAGAAATATAAAAAAAAACGTTCAAGTTTGTCTTTGGTAGAATTCTGTAATAATTGGAAAAATAAAAGTTTTCTTTATTAATTTGCAAGTCACCCTCAAACTTACATTGCACTTTCTTAGGGATTCGAACTCATTACAGTTAGATAACGAATATGATTGACTATCAACTGATTCAGGCAGACAAAATGTGGAAATCGGAGGATCAAGTTTGCAGCAAATATTTTACAAAGCTTTCGTCGATCAACCAACCCCTCCACCATTATTAAAAAATTGACTCGAAAAACCAGGAGCAAAAAAATATTTTCAAAAGACTTAAAAATATGAAATTTAAGTGCATTAAGCTGAAATTAAATAAATATGCACGGTGCCGGGACCGTAGTGTAGGGGTAAGCGTGATTGCCTCTCACCCAGTCGGACTGGGTTCGATCCCAGACGGTCCCGGTGGCATTTTTCGAGACGAGATTTGCCTGATCACGCCTTCCGTCGGACGGGAAGTAAATGTTGGCCCCGGACTAACCTAAAAAAAAAAGGTTAGGTCGTTAGCTCAGTCCAGGTGTAGGAGTCGTCTCCCTGGGTCCTGTCTCGGTGGAGTCGCTGGTAGGCAGTTGGACTAACAATCCAAAGGTCGTCAGTTCGAATCCCGGGGTGGATGGAAGCTAAGGTGTAAAAAGAGGTTTGCAATTGCCTCAACAACCAAGCCTTCGAACACCTAATTTCGAGTAGGAATCTCGCAATCGAGAACGCCAAGGCAATGCTGTAGAGCGAATAATTTGATTTTTTTGATTTTGATTTTTTGCATTCCTTTACCTTTAAAAGCATGTTTGAGTTTATTAAAAATAATTTGAATTTTAGTAAATTTTCGATAAAATAAATAAATGTTGTTTCGCTTTTTTTTTTTTAAATAATGATTGCAGGTTAACTATACGGAAGCTTGAACCATTTTCTAAAAGTTTTTTTTTTCATTGAAATGTTGAAATTCTGGATCTCAACGATTTTTCATTAGCCACACCTAACTTATAGATGAATTGTTCAACATGTAATGTCACCACCATTTTCGAAATATAAAAACAAAACTTAATTTTTTTTGAAAGCACAAGTACATTCAGCTAAAAACTTTTTTTTTTCAAATACCAGAAACAACAAAATCAACAATACCGATGGAAACCAGTTATTTTGTGGTTTCTATTATTTTGAATACACTTTTTTTTAAATAACAAAAATGTAATCTTTTACATTAAAATAACGTAATTTATTTTTTTTAACAACCTTTTTTGTAAATTTGGCCCGCAAGCTCATTTGAGCTTTAAATTTGGCCCGGCCTCCAAAAACTTTGAGCACCCCTGATCTACAGTATTTAACAAATTTACTATGACATTCCAGGCCTTGAAAAAAATCATTTCCAATCAAACATAATTTTTCCGCTGTCGGTGACCATAATGGCGGTGATGAAGTATTGAGTTTATGTATTTGCCAATTTAGTAGGCAAACAATCAATTCGAATTCAATGTTGATTAAAATGATTTAGCAAAATTCGCATTTCATGTTAACAGTAAGAAAAAAATCGGATGATCGAGTCTTAGCTCAGCTTAGCTTAGCTGCTTAACGTTATGATTCGAAATCCGGACACTTAGTAGCATATCATTTTTGTCATAACAAGTTGAAAATGTAGAAATATGATGTAGTATAAACAGTCTGGTTTAAGAGAATGCATGCAAAATATGTATTTTCTAACAATTTTTCATCAGAATTTAAAAATTAAAATGACTTGTTGTGCTTCGAATCCCGGACACTGATAAAAGCTGATTCGAAATCCGGACACATTTGCTTCGAATTCCGGACACTCGATTTTGCTTATAAACCGCACAAATTTGGACGGAAATGTTAGTGAATGGCATTCTTTAGGTCTCAAACAAGCTGTTTACATCAAAACAATAGATAATATGTATAAAAAAATTGCCAGAATATAAGGAATCCAAAACCATAAATTTCTGCTTTGCCTCCCCGGTGCTTCGAACGCCTATGAAATATTTCAGCGAAATGTTTCACAGTTAGGTAAACTTATGTTTTAATTTATATAATTGTTTTGGCATTAACTACAGCGTCCAAACAAACTTTAAATGAAAGTTGATGTTAGAATTCATCAAATAACACAGTTTTGACATTCATTATGGGAACATTTATCCAAATAATTGATAAAACAAGATGAGGTGTCCGGGTTTCGAAGCGTACGGGAATTCGAATCATGACGTTATATGAAAACATTCAGTAAATTGCATGTTCTATCTAAAAAATCCAAACAATGTTTAAATTGGTTTATTTCCCCGCATGGATGTTTATATGCCACCAAGTTCCAAACTCCAAAACAGTATCGAAAACTATTTGATACAAGTGCTGAAAAGTTGAACTTGACAGCAGTCGAATGAATGCTAAAAAGTAGGAAGGCAGAAGCGGTTTGGAATCGAACCCAAACATGCTAAATATGATTAACGATTATCAACGCAGGAAACTGCATTTCAAATTGTTTTCCCCCTGATTTTTCCGGCTGATTCAGAAAAATACTGTTTTTGAAGAAAAATTACTTTGAAAAATATTTGAAACGACCTAAGGGACCATCCATAAACCACGTGGACACTTTTATTGAAATTGTAGACAAACAACAACCTACCCCTCGTGGGCAATTTCCATCAAAACAAATATTTTTTGTATATCGATAGCGGTGTGCTCTAATGTTCTAACTGAAAATTGGGCCAAAATGAGTTAATGATGCCATCTTTTAGCTAATTAAATTCCCTACAAAACGCTTCTAACAGATCTGAAAAATTCGTTTCCTACGCGGAGATATCGCCTTGCAACCATTTGTACTAACTGACATTTTCGAACGCATCATGGATGTGCTCTCTTATTTTCCATCATGGCTTGACCTTTTGAAAACACGCAAATCCATAGAAATACGATTACACTATAATATTATGGTAAATTGCCAGGTGTCCTTACTAGTTTGAGCAATATTATGGAGCACTATTTTGGAAGGCAAATAGCACAAGTGTGCACATTTGGAAGCGAGAAGGAATTATCAGTTATGTGTAGTGTGTTAAAATGGTTTAGTGGAGTAGTTTTTTTTTGTTTGGACGACCCATTGATTAGGATTAGTGTATTTAGGTTCTGTAGGTTAGTTTAAAATGTTGTTACGTAGTTTTCTTTGCATGGACGACCCCTGCAGTTGTACTAAGAGTGCACAACGACTTGAAGAATGTTTCAAATTGGACTTTTGGGTTAGGCTTAGTGGGAAATGGGTTGGGGAAAATAGTTGTTACGTCATTTTTTTGGCCTGGACGACCCCTTCAGATGTGCTAGGAGTGCACAACGACTTGAAAAATATTTCAAACTGGACTTTTGGGTTGGGCTAAGTGGGCATTGGGTTGGAGAAAATTATTGTTACGTCGTTTTTTTTGCATGGACGACCCCTTCAGTTGTGTTAGGAGTGCACAACGACTTGAAGAATGTTTCAAATTGGACTTTTGGGTTGGACTAAGTGGGTAATGGGTTGGAGAAAAATGTTGTTACGTCGTTTTTTTTCATGGACGACCCCTGCAGTTGTGCTAAGAGTGCACAACGACTTGAAGAATGTTAAATTGGACTTTTAGGTTGGGCTAAGTGGGTAATGGGTTGAGGAAAAATGTTGTTACGTCGTTTTTGCCTGGACGACCCCTACAGTTGAGCTAAGAGTGCACAACGGCATGAAGAATGTTTCAAACTGGGCTTTTGGGTTAGGCTAATTGGGAAATGGGTTGGGGAAAATTGTTGTTACGTCGTTTTTTTGCCTGGACGACCCCTACAGTTGTGCTAAGAGTGCACAACGACTTGAAGAATGTTTCAAATTGGACTTTTGGGTTAGGCTTAGTGGGAAATGGGTTGGGGAAAATAGTTGTTACGTCATTTTTTTGGCCTGGACGACCCCTTCAGATGTGCTAGGAGTGCACAACGACTTGAAAAATATTTCAAACTGGATATTTGGGTTGGGCTAAGTGGGCATTGGGTTGGAGAAAATTATTGTTACGTCGTTTTTTTTTGCATGGACGACCCCTTCAGTTGTGTTAGGAGTGCACAACGACTTGAAGAATGTTTCAAATTGGACTTTTGGGTTGGACTAAGTGGGTAATGGGTTGGAGAAAAATGTTGTTACGTCGTTTTTTTTCATGGACGACCCCTGCAGTTGTGCTAAGAGTGCACAACGACTTGAAGAATGTTAAATTGGACTTTTAGGTTGGGCTAAGTGGGTAATGGGTTGAGGAAAAATGTTGTTACGTCGTTTTTTTGCCTGGACGACCCCTACAGTTGAGCTAAGAGTGCACAACGGCATGAAGAATGTTTCAAACTGGGCTTTTGGGTTAGGCTAATTGGGAAATGGGTTGGGGAAAATTGTTGTTACGTCGTTTTTTTGCCTGGACGACCCCTACAGTTGTGCTAAGAGTGCACAACGACTTGAAGAATGTTTCAAATTGGACTTTTGGGTTAGGCTTAGTGGGAAATGGGTTGGGGAAAATAGTTGTTACGTCATTTTTTTGGCCTGGACGACCCCTTCAGATGTGCTAGGAGTGCACAACGACTTGAAAAATATTTCAAATTGGACTTTTGGGTTGGGCTAAGTGGGCATTGGGTTGGAGAAAATTATTGTTACGTCGTTTTTTTTTGCATGGACGACCCCTTTAGTTATGTTAGGAGTGTACAACGACTTGAAGAATGTTTCAAATTGAACTTTTGGGTTGGACTAAGTGGGTAATGGGTTGGAGAAAAATGTTGTTACGTCGTTTTTTTTTGCATGGACGACCCCTGCAGTTGTGCTAGGAGTGCACAACCACTTGAAGAATATAAAATTGGGCTTTTGGGTTGGGCTAAGAGGGTAATGGGTTGGAGGAAAATGTTGTTACGTCGTTTTTTTTTTGCATGGACGACCCCTGTAGGTGAGCTAGGAGTGCACAACGACATGAATAGAGGGTGACGAGCGGGAATTCCCGGGAAAAAATTCCCGGGAAATCGATCATTTTTAGACCTCTCGATTCCCGGGAAATTTGGTCGAGAGTCCCGGGAAATTTCATACTTATAAATATCTAAGCAAAATTTTAAAAACTTTAGTCAGAAAAACATTGGTTCTAAAAGGTTTAGAACATTGGATGTTAACTTGTCGAAAGGTTCAATAACTATAATTGAGAGCAGCCCAAAAAAGGTGGAGCCCAAAAATTTACCATAAAGCATACTTAGCAGTTAAATCCCAGAAATGAAATTCAAATTTTTTTTATTTTATTTATTATTAGTAATAGGGAAAACTTTTTTTCAAAAAGCTCAATTTCCATATCCTCTCTCGAGCATTGCAATTTCATTTTTGATGCCAATAAGTCATTTTGTTTTTCGCATCAACCTCAATATTAGAATATATTTTGGAAGAAAAAACTCTGGCAATTTGCAAAGATTGCCTTAATCTTTGTTAAGGTCCGCCAATTGTGAACATTCGGGATTTCCTGATAAATGTAAATATTTCTTCAATGAATATTTTCAGTTGACCTTAAAAAAGAAAAAAATCAATTTCAAATTGTTGTTTTGAGTTGTTATGTATCATACTGCAAAAAAAAACGATACTGGGAAATAATACATTTGCTATTTTTTTATTTCACACAAATCTAATAACAAATTCATGCAACAAGCTTGTGCATCTTTTGAAAAATAACTCTGTGCAAATTAAGACTCGTAAACATTTTAAACTGCAATTTTGAGTCCCAAATAGCTCAAAAAAAGATCTTGTATTTGCGAATTCCAAAACATTCTAAACTTTGAAATAGTTCCTTGAAATAATGAGGCTACTTAAATTAATATTTCTTTTAATAAGTATGAATTGATTTTAACTGAATTCATTGAAAAGAAACAAATTTATGGCCTTTCCTTTTGAAATTATTGGCAATATTGGCATAGTAAAAAAAAACTCCCGAGTCCCGGGAATTTCCGGGAAATGGCCAAATTCAACTCTCGATTCCCGGGAAATTCAAAATCTCGAGAATCGTCACCCTCTAGACATGAAGAATGTTTCAAATTGGACTTTTGGGTTGGGCTAAGCGGGCAATGAGTTGGGGAAAATTGTTGCTACGTCGTTTTTTTTGCATGGATGACCCCTTTAGTTGAGCTAAGCGTGCACAACGACATGAATAATGTTTCAAATTGGACTTTTGAGTTACCATATTATACCATTTTAACAGAATTTAGAGTCATAGAGACGCACCTGAGAAATGGTAAAATCCGTAAAAAAAATACTTTGACTCAATCTCACCCCCCCAGACCCAGTGTCACCCCTACTTACGGTACGTAGTATTTTTTTTTGCATAAACGAACCCTGCAGTTAAGCTGAGAGTGGACAACGACTTAAAGAATGTTTTCAATTAGGTCTTTTGGGTTGGAACCCACTTGTAAAATGTTGTTACGTAGCCGAAACTTTGCTTACATGTTTCCTGCACAATAAAGCTCATACAAAATCCCATACAAAATACTTAAAAAGATTAAAAAAAACTCACGACACACTTAGCCCAACCCAAAAGTCCAGTTTGAAACATTCTTCAAGTCGTTGTGCACTCCTAGCACAACTGAAGGGGTCGTCCATGCAAAAAAAAACGACGTAACAACAATTTTCTCCAACCTATTACCCACTCAGCCCAACCTAAAAGGCAAATTTTAACATTTTTCAAGTCGTTGTGCACTCCTAGCTCAACTGTAGGGGTCGTCCAGGCAAAAAAACGACGTAACAACATTTTTCCCCAACCCATTACCCACTTAGCCCAACCTAAAAGGCAAATTTTAACATTCTACAAGTCGTTGTGCACTCCTAGCTCAACTGCAGGGGTCGTCCATGCAAAAAAAACGACGTAACAACATTTTTCCCCAACCCATTTCCCAATTAGCCTAACCCAAAAGTCCAATTTAATATTCTTCAAGTCGTTGTGCACTCTTAGCACAACTGCAGGGGTCGTCCTTGCAAAAAAAAACGACGTAACAACATTTTTCCCCAACCCATTTCCCAATTAGCCTAACCCAAAAGCCCAGTTTGAAACATTCTTCATGCCGTTGTGCACTCTTAGCTCAACTGTAGGGGTCGTCCAGGCAAAAAAACGACGTAACAACATATTTCCTCAACCCATTACCCACTTAGCCCAACCTAAAAGTCCAATTTAATATTCTTCAAGTCGTTGTGCACTCTTAGCACAACTGCAGGGGTCGTCCTTGCAAAAAAAAACGACGTAACAACATTTTTCCTCAACCCATTACTCACTTAGCCCAACCTAAAAGGCATTTTTTTACATTCTTCAAGTCGTTGTGCACTCCTAGCTCAACTGCAGGGGTCGTCCATGCAAAAAAAAACGACGTAACAATAATTTTCCCCAACCCATTTCCCAATTAGCCTAACCCAAAAGCCCAGTTTGAAACATTCTTCATGCCGTTGTGCACTCTTAGCTCAACTGTAGGGGTCGTCCAGGCAAAAAAAACGACGTAACAACATTTTTCCTCAACCCATTACCCACTTAGCCCAACCTAAAAGTCCAATTTAATATTCTTCAAGTCGTTGTGCACTCTTAGCTCAACTGCAGGGGTCGTCCATGCAAAAAAAACGACGTAACAACATCTCCCATAGTTGATGTGCACACTTGGCACAACTGTATGGGTCGTTCATACTTAAAAATATTACGTTTTTAATTTGTTTGAGGCACATTTGTTCTATTCAATACATTCGTCGATTCCATTGCATGAGACACACTTGTTCCAACTGCAATTCACCATAAATCTAAATAACGGTTTGTGCCTTGGATACCATTCGTTTTTGAAAGGTCATATGTTATAATTGAAATAAAATAAACTAGCTAAAAGTTTTTACAACATCATTTTCTTATGTTTTTAGGAATACATCAACCTAGTATTCGTCATAGTTGATGTATTATGGTTGGTTTTACAATTATATTCATAAAAAATATAATTTCACTAATTTTTTCATACAAAAATTTTGATTTAAATGCTAATTTTTTCAAAAGGTTAATTTTCCTACCAAATTCAAACTAAAATAAGTGTTTGAAAAAAGTTTTGATACAAAATGTTTTTCTTACGCTTAAATTAACCAACTCGTGAAAAATAACATTGAAACAACTAATTTGAACTGTTTTAACAATAAAATTACTTTGCACGCTTTTGTACCAAAGCCCTGTGCACGTTTGTGCTAACTCATACAAATTACCTCCCAAAACACACTTGTGCCAATTGCAAGCATGATTTTTTTCGTATTTTCTCTGCCAAAATTTTTCTAGCATTTCAAAAGTTTTTATATTTCACAATGTCTTTAAGTAATGTCAGGTGCATACTTTAAAATTGTTAGAACAATTGTTTGTCGAATAGTTTTCCAGAAACAGTAATTCAAAGTTTAAAAATCGATTTTCTCGCAACTACCAAAATGTCAGTTAGTATAAGAGAGCACACCGCTATCGAATATATCGTGGACAATCGCTGAAAAATGCGTCCACGTGGTTTATGAATGGTCCCTTGAAGATTTAAATCAAAAACTCGGTAAATATTTTTTAGAGTGTAACATATTTTTTTCTAAATTGCCCTCTTCACCAAATCCATCCGCAGGTACAGATTTTCGTATATTCACATGCCATTTTTGTGGACAGCTGCCGAAATTGTATGGGGGTAATTCTCCGCCAACTCACACAGCAGTTGCCCCGACCCCTCTGCGATTTGCGTGAAACTTTGTCCTAAGGGGTAACTTTTGTAGCTGATCACGAATCCGAGGTCCGTTTTTTGATATCTCGTGACGGAGGGGCGGTACGACCCCTTCCATTTTTGAACATGCGAAAAAAGAGGTGTTTTTCAATAATTAGCAGCCTGTAACGGTGATGAGATAGAAATTTGGTGTCAAAAGGACTTTTATGTAAAATTTGACGCCCGATTTGGTGGCGTACTCAGAATTCCGAAAATACGTATTTTTCATCGAAAAAAACACTTAAAAAAGTTTTAAAAATTCTCCCATTTTCCGTTACATGATATTTTATGGGAAATTTCTGGAGCAACATTTGAAAAGGGCGCATAAGCATTTTGACAGCCAGCACTATTTTGCAACAAAACGCACAGTGTAAAACGGTAGCTGGGAAAGCCAGCTATTGTTTAACATTTCGAGTTTTGTGAATAAGTTACCTGTTGGCCCGGAATTTGCAAAATAGTTCCAGCTGTCAAAATGCTTATCCGCCCTTTTCTCGTGTTGCTCCAGATTTAATGTACTTTTCGAATCTACATTGACCCAGAAGGGTCAAAACTTTTTTTTTCGTAAAATCGCGATAACTCGTGATGTTTATAAGCAAACCCCTTATGTCTATATATTAATTTTTTTGTACAGTGAAACCTCTTTTTACGCGGTGGCGTTACGCTTTTTATTTTCGTTATTTCTCTGGAACGACGCAACATTTTTGCAATCTTTTAAAAGCAATTTGTAGGTTTTGTTCAGCTCTGCAAAATGCTTTTTGAAGCTTGCAAAAATATTGTGTAGTTTAAGAGCAATCGACGAAACAAAAAGCGTAACGCCACCGCGTAAAAAGAGGTTTCTCTGTAATTGTCTGCTCTACAACTTTGTAGAACATTGTTACACTTTAAAAAATAACCCTGCAAAGTTAGAAAAAACACGAAATTTTAAAATGAAAAATTTTGTTCTAAATGAAAAAATGACCCTTCTGGGTCAATGTAGATTCGAAAAGTACATTATATTTCCCATAGAATGATATGTTCGAAATTTTTTTACAGTCGAGTAACGGAAAATGGGAGAATTTTTAAAACTTTTTTAAGTGTTTTTTTCGATGAAAAATACGTATTTTCGGAATTCTGAGTACGCCATCAAATCGGGCGTCTAATTTTACATAAAAGTCTCTTTGACACCAAATTTCTATCTCATCACCGTTTCAGGCTGCAAATTATTGAAAAACACCTCTTTTTTCGCATGTTCAAAAATGGAAGGGGCCGCACCGCCCCTCCGTCACGGGATATCAAAAATCGGACCTCGGATTCGTTATCAGGGACAAAAGTTACCCCTTAGGACAAAGTTTCACGCAAATCGAAGGGGGGGTCGGGCAACTTTTCCCGATTTCGTGTGAGTTGGTAGAGAATTACCCATGGACGAACAAATGAATCGAAAATTTCAAATTATGTATTTCCATATCCGGTTTTCATGGGGATTTTCGTGCAATAATATCAAATTTGAAGCTTGGGAGATCCAACTAATCTTAATTTTCAAAACATTGACGAAGTCAATTTTGTTTCATTTCAATCCTTGGTTTCTTTTTCTTATTTGTAATTTTGTCTTTGATTTATTTTTGTTTAAAATTTAAGGATAAATAGGTAATAAATCAAATCAGAGTTTCGGACAAATAAAGGCAGCCGTGAATACTGATTCCAGTTTGTATATTGTTTTATTTAGGCCTCTAACCAGTTCTATTACAGCAAGGATCGTACCTTGTGGACTTTATGTCAAATAATACCTGAGAAAAAAAATGAAATCCTACTGTGGTTATGCAATCAAACTATTTCTACTATTCCGTAACTTTCGTCAATGCGTGTAAATGAAAAGAACTTTAATTGTATGGTTTTTTCCGTTTTTTATTTCCTCACACCTATTTTTCAATTATTGTTCTCCTTTTCTTCATCGATTTGGTATAATCTTCGTTTTCAAAATCATCATCATTTAATTCATTTAGGGTTTTGTGTCACGAGGACAAATGTTATATAATTGCAAAGTTTCATATAGTTGGTGCCGAATAGTGCGCTGATGGCACATATTGCGACAATAATTGATTTTTTTTTATCATCATCATCATTTAGTGGTCATATAGTGGTACAATCAAATGTCTTACAAACTAGTTGATATTTCGTTTATAGTTTGTTGTGCTGCTGCATTTGCACTTAACTCTAATAGCTATTGGTTATCAATGCTTCTCATGGTTAAGTTTTTTTCGTGTTCTACCGGAATGAAACTAAAAAGGTTTCCGATTTAATTCTAATATTCTCCCAACTCCCTTTGTAAACAAAAAACCAAAAAATATATAGTACAACACCCCCCAGCCCTGTGGACAAGCTGGGGGAGTGTTGCGAGTATTTACGGAAAACACCCGTCACCTGGTCACTTATAGCCTATTATTGTCCAGAGCCATAGTCCGTTGAAACGTTAGCAGCAGGGGCGTAGACCCGGGTGGGCCTCCGATCCGGACGATGAGCGCAGAATAGGTGACCCCGAACTTCTCCATCGTCATGCTTCTAGATTCTTCTAGGAATTAGTTCGAGACGGAGACGCGTTTTGTTCTTCATGGACACCAACACTCCACTCTGCAAAAAAACACGTGCGTAGAACCTTACAACAGTCGTTTAAGGATACAAAAAAATGAGAGCAGCTACTTACCATCGTGACTCGGTACATCTTCAGACTGTCTCCCGTAGTCCTGACGAACTTGGTTACGATCCCAAGTCCGGCGCAGCCTCCCCGTGAAACACATCCGAGTCTACGCCCCAAGAAGGTCGATACCGCATGATCACATCTCAAGTGCTCGAAGACACTCGAGTGTAGATCTGACGAAGATCCGCGTGGTTCGAACGTGGTCTACATCCTCCTCAGACTTTCCGCAAGAACTGCAAGGCAAAACCAAACCCCATTAATGTCTAGAACAAAACTTACGTAACCGGCGCAAAAAGTGTCCACACCAACCTCCCGAAAGCGAGTCCTCACAGGGCAGAGCCGGAGAAGGTTGCAGCCGCGACAACCGCCCAACTCAGTGGTGCGGTCTGTACGAGTCTTCGTATGGGTATGAAATCGTTCGTCTTCATTCTGTGCAGCCAGCCCTCGTCAATGAGAGAAGATGGCACGACCACCATCAAACCAAAACTCCCGACCCGGCTTGGCTAGTTGCCATCAGAGACCGTTACCCTCATTGCTGCGAGCCCAACCAAACATCCTTTCTTCCCCCATGTCTGCCTGTTGCGCATCTCTTTCAATGGTGGTACGTTTGCCTTGGACAAGAGCGATGGAATGAGGGGTGAAATGGACACGTTGCCCTCCAAATCTGCTGACTGTAGTATTTAAGATATTTCATGTTCAATAGTTACTCTTGAATTCTTCAAAGAATATTTGTATAAGTCGTTACATAATACATATGTAATTAACCATTTATTACAGAATATCTACAAAACAACCAATGAATATTTTCAAAAATGGTCGGTATTTTGTAAAAATTGTTAAACAGTGAAAATTCCTTCAAAATAACTCGTCATTGGATACAATTTTGATAAAGGTATTTTGTAAAGCAATCAACTATACAAATTTGTTAAAATGGGGTCTTAGAGCTCTAATTTGTCTGGATTGTAAATGGACTTTATTTATTTATTTATCTTTATAATGACATAATTAATTGTAAGCTATCAAAAGTAAATGGTTGCACCTTTTTTTTGGAAAAAAAAATATCAATAAAATATTTTTTCGACATTAGTAACAACCTGTAAAAACTTTATGAAGCATTTTTTTTTAATCTTAGTATTTTTTTAATAAGGCTAAAATTATGATTTTTTTCTTCGAATTTTGATTATATAAAAGGATAACTTGCCTAGATAAGATAGGGTTGTTCTTTTTTTTCTTTAAAATCTAAATATGTTGCACTCTATTTTATGATTTTGGCTTGCTCACTTTATGTTAATATGAGGTGTGAACCTGTTCAAAATATGCTATCGAAGAACTCATACTAAGAAAGAATTCAATTTATCGTAATCATTTATCAAACTGACAAGATACAAATTCAGACAAAATTAATTAAAGCTCCGATACTGAAGTTAAAAAAAATTCGACATAATGATTCATTTTTACTGTTATAAAGTCTAATTTACGAGTTAAAATTGTGAATTTCGCTTCACTAGGAGACGGTGATTTTAGCGGATTGCAGACTGAATTTCGCAATGTGATATGATGATTGTCAAAGTCCAAGTTGCCTACACAGTAAAAAAAATGTGTAAATTTGTAAGCTGTAATTTTGGAAGGTTGAATATTAACTCTTATATGATGTAATTTTACCTCAATTTAGATTGAAAAAGGTGCAGGTGGTTATGTTACACATGACCAGTATGACAAAGAACTTTGCTAGATGATTGTTGAAATTTTCGATTAGAACGTCCGATCCTAATTTCCCCATGATTCCCTTATAATTACACAAGACAACTCTTTTGTGGTCTATTTCGTGGCTCTGAAACAGGCTGTTTGATTTGTAAAGTTTTAAGGCATAATATCAACGTCCTATCGAACTAAGGCGATGAAAATTGCAAGTGGAGCTGAACTGCCCTATTCAGGGCTCTAATTGATTACGAAATAGTTATTCTAAATTTCCAGAAACAGATTTCAGAAGTTTAACAGTCATTTTTCCCCAACTCTTATGGTTCGGCAAATGTCCCCCCATCGGAACATCCGCGGGGCCTCCGGCCACTCCGGATTGTGGCCACTACTGCCGAAATGTCCAATTTCATATCCAGTATCAAAAACCCTAAAGTTTGATACCCATATTGCCCCAACTCTTATGGTTCGGCAAATGTCCCCCCATCGGAACATCCCAGGGGCCTCCGGCCACTCCGGATTGTGACCACTATTGCCGAAATGTCCAATTTCATATCCAGTATCAAAAACCCTAAAGTTTGATACCCATATTGCCCCAACTCTTATGGTTCGGCAAATGTCCCCCCATCGGAACATCCGCGGGGCCTCCGGCCACTCCGGATTGTGGCCACTACTGCCGAAATGTCCAATTTCATATCCAGTATCAAAAACCCTAAAGTTTGATACCCATATTGCCCCAACTCTTATGGTTCGGCAAATGTCCCCCATCGGAACATCCCAGGGCCTCCGGCCACTCCGGATTGTGACCACTATTGCCGAAATGTCCAATTTCATATCCAGTATCAAAACCCTAAAGTTTGATACCCATATTGCCCCAACTCTTATGGTTCGGCAAATGTCCCCCCATCGGAACATCCGCGGGGCCTCCGGCCACTCCGGATTGTGGCCACTACTGCCGAAATGTCCAATTTCATATCCAGTATCAAAAACCCTAAAGTTTGATACCCATATTGCCCCAACTCTTATGGTTCGGCAAATGTCCCCCCATCGGAACATCCCAGGGGCCTCCGGCCACTCCGGATTGTGACCACTATTGCCGAAATGTCCAATTTCATATCCAGTATCAAAAACCCTAAAGTTTGATACCCATATTGCCCCAACTCTTATGGTTCGGCAAATGTCCCCCCATCGGAACATCCGCGGGGCCTCCGGCCACTCCGGATTGTGGCCACTACTGCCGAAATGTCCAATTTCATATCCAGTATCAAAAACCCTAAAGTTTGATACCCATATTGCCCCAACTCTTATGGTTCGGCAAATGTCCCCCCATCGGAACATCCCAGGGGCCTCCGGCCACTCCGGATTGTGACCACTATTGCCGAAATGTCCAATTTCATATCCAGTATCAAAAACCCTAAAGTTTGATACCCATATTGCCCCAACTCTTATGGTTCGGCAAATGTCCCCCCATCGGAACATCCGCGGGGCCTCCGGCCACTCCGGATTGTGGCCACTACTGCCGAAATGTCCAATTTCATATCCAGTATCAAAAACCCTAAAGTTTGATACCCATATTGCCCCAACTCTTATGGTTCGGCAAATGTCCCCCCATCGGAACATCCCAGGGCCTCCGGCCACTCCGGATTGTGACCACTATTGCCGAAATGTCCAATTTCATATCCAGTATCAAAAACCCTAAAGTTTGATACCCATATTGCCCCAACTCTTATGGTTCGGCAAATGTCCCCCCATCGGAACATCCGCGGGGCCTCCGGCCACTCCGGATTGTGGCCACTACTGCCGAAATGTCCAATTTCATATCCAGTATCAAAAACCCTAAAGTTTGATACCCATATTGCCCCAACTCTTATGGTTCGGCAAATGTCCCCCATCGGAACATCAGGGCCTCCGGCCACTCCAGGTGGTGGCCACTACTGCCGAAATGTCCAATTTCATATCCAGTATCAAAAACCCTACAGTTTGATACCCATATTGCCCCAACTCTTATGGTTCGGCAAATGTCCCCCCATCGGAACATCCGCGGGGCCTCCGGCCACTCCGGATTGTGGCCACTACTGCCGAAATGTCCAATTTCATATCCAGTATCAAAAACCCTAAAGTTTGATACCCATATTGCCCCAACTCTTATGGTTCGGCAAATGTCCCCCATCGGAACATCCCAGGCCTCCGGCCACTCCGGATTGTGACCACTATTGCCGAAATGTCCAATTTCATATCCAGTATCAAAAACCCTAAAGTTTGATACCCATATTGCCCCAACTCTTATGGTTCGGCAAATGTCCCCCCATCGGAACATCCGCGGGGCCTCCGGCCACTCCGGATTGTGGCCACTACTGCCGAAATGTCCAATTTCATATCCAGTATCAAAAACCCTAAAGTTTGATACCCATATTGCCCCAACTCTTATGGTTCGGCAAATGTCCCCCCATCGGAACATCCAGGGGCCTCCGGCCACTCCGGATTGTGACCACTATTGCCGAAATGTCCAATTTCATATCCAGTATCAAAAACCCTAAAGTTTGATACCCATATTGCCCCAACTCTTATGGTTCGGCAAATGTCCCCCCATCGGAACATCCGCGGGGCCTCCGGCCACTCCGGATTGTGGCCACTACTGCCGAAATGTCCAATTTCATATCCAGTATCAAAAACCCTAAAGTTTGATACCCATATTGCCCCAACTCTTATGGTTCGGCAAATGTCCCCCCATCGGAACATCCCAGGGCCTCCGGCCACTCCGGATTGTGACCACTATTGCCGAAATGTCCAATTTCATATCCAGTATCAAAAACCCTAAAGTTTGATACCCATATTGCCCCAACTCTTATGGTTCGGCAAATGTCCCCCCATCGGAACATCCGCGGGGCCTCCGGCCACTCCGGATTGTGGCCACTACTGCCGAAATGTCCAATTTCATATCCAGTATCAAAAACCCTAAAGTTTGATACCCATATTGCCCCAACTCTTATGGTTCGGCAAATGTCCCCCCATCGGAACATCCCAGGGGCCTCCGGCCACTCCAGGTGGTGGCCACTACTGCCGAAATGTCCAATTTCATATCCAGTATCAAAAACCCTACAGTTTGATACCCATATTGCCCCAACTCTTATGGTTCGGCAAATGTCCCCCCATCGGAACATCCGCGGGGCCTCCGGCCACTACTGCCGAAATGTCCAATTTCTATCCAGTATCAAAAACCCTAAAGTTTGATACCCTACTCTTATGGTTCGGGAAAAGTCCCCCTATCGGAACACCCGCCGGGGACTCCGGCCACTCCAAGTGGTGGCCAATTCCAATTCCCGCTCATGCCGGCTGGCATGTCTTGGCGTGTCCATGCCTCCAGGCTATCTGCTCCCGGGCCTCCAGGCCGTCTGCAAACGGGCCACCAGGCCATCTGCTCCTGATGTGTTCTCGTCGACGGCCAGCAACAGACTGAATTTTCGGGACCGACCGAGCCGAGTTTTGTTAATTTAGATCGGGGACGTATGCCCCGCCTTTTTGCACCCATTCTCCTACATCTCCTTATTCGCTTTTTGCCGCGTCGACGATCCGAAAATTATGAGGTAGAGTGGGGGTGATTTTAGATACATCAATCTCACGTCTCTATATTGACTGATTGGGAAACGTTTGTTCAACCAACCAGCGTGCACCAAAAAGAGGGGAAATTTGCCGAGAGGGGAATTCGTCACGTAACGTTTTCGCTTCGCGAAAATTTTGGATTGACACCCCGTATAGAAACCTTAGGACAAAGTTCTTTGTCAAAAGTGACATTACACCAGAAATGTGGTAAAAGTACACATTTTCAGAGGTAAAATTCCAGAGTTTTTTTTATAAGGTCCCATAAACATATGAAAGACAATAGCTTATACTGCCCATGTTCGTATAAATGTAAAAACGAAACTATTGGCACTACGCCCCCCGGGGCATGGCCTTCCTCTAACGTGGGATTTCTGCTCCAGCGCCTCTGACGAGACAGGAGAAACCGGGACCGACGTTTTACTTCACCATCCGATAGAAGCTCAGTGGATAAGGCGGGAATCGAACCCGCGTCTCATAGCATCATCGGGATCGGCAGCCGAAGCCGCTACCCCTGCGCCACGAGATATAAATGTCCCATATGCAAAAACAGCAAGCTGAGAAAAACGCTAAACAAGTTTGTCCCACACATAAGGCTACGTGTTAAGTTTTCACGAAAAAACTGGATTTCCTCCTGATTTCTAGTACAAAGTACTGGATGTAATAGGCTCTTTTGAAAGAGCACACGATTTTGAACCAAACTGCATCAATAACTCAAAAGTGACGAAAATGCATATGGGACATTTATGCGATCATGGGCAGTATAGGTCCTTTAAAAAAAAAACTCGAGAAATACACCTTTTTTCTGACATAATAGATGTACCCCTTCCCAGATGTAATATTACCATGATTTTTTTTACTGTGTAGGAATTGATTGTTGGGAATAGAACCAACTATAGCTGAACCAGATTCTCATCACCATGATAGCCGTCCATTGCCGGCCGCTCCCATCTTCACCGTGCACTAGGGTGTTGATGCTCCACTTTTTTAAGGGGACAAGGGAAAATCTCCACGGTGTCCCAAGTAAGTTTTGCTTGGAGTTAGAAGGTTTTTGGGAAGGTATAAGGTCTGGGTCTCTAAGCAAGCGTTATTGATTGTGAATAAAACTGATTTATAGATAATACTTAATATCTGACAGATAAATTTTGGGTTTTTGGTTAAAACCCTTTTCATATTTTTTTTATAAATCAAGTGGAGTAATAAATCAATGCAAACAATAACTTGTACGGTAAAACTATGAGCAATTTTGTCTTAATATTAACTTTAGATTGCTGATTTAATTACAATTGATGATAAAGTTTACTATTCTGAGCACAATAATCAGTTTCCAAAAAAAATTAGATTTGACGAAAACAAAAATTTAAGCGAAAAATTAGGTCTATTCCCGTACTGCAGAATTCTGCAATTCTGCACGAAATCGGCAGCAGAGCGTTCCCGTACTTTTCTGCAACAAAAGTAACTTTTCTCTCAGGCAGAACTTCTGCAATGAGAGAGACAGAAGTTGCAGCGAAGCCGTTCCCGTACTTTTCTGCAAGCTCTCTCTTCTCTTTCGTGCTGAAAAGTATCTGCAAGTTGGTGTGATGGATATTGAGTACACGCTTACATAAAATTTGCTAATTAGGTAAAATCAAGCATTTTATTACGAGTTGTAGTAAATTTGATATTTTATTATTACTAAATTGAAGTAGTCTTTTTGAAAGGGACATTTGTATATTTTGAATAGATGGATTTTGGGGTAGTTTTCTAATGCCTGGTTTTATTGAAAACGATTATTATTTTTTTATTGTTAATATTCAGTTAATAATCAGATAAAAAGTCGATAACTAAAGCCAGTATTACAGCACGGCTAATACACCAGCAAATAATTCGTATCATAAAAACAAATTGTTTATAAAAACTGTTAAAGAAAAAAATCTTTGAGTTGAATAATCTTTAAATAAATATTTGTTTAAGGATTTTATTTCAATCTTTAATTGTTTTTGAACAGGCCGTGGAACAGACTACATGTGTTTACATAATAGGTAAATTTAAATGGCAAATAATAAATTATACCTGGAACGGTGCCACCAATTTGATGTTATTTTGTCGAACGAAGGGGTCAATAAGGAGAATTTAGACTATACCAAACAAATAATAAAAATAATTGATTATATAATTGATGAACATAACATTTTTGCTGAAACAAAACATACGTTGTTTACACATCATATTGTATATCATTTAAAATTGAAATACATTTTATTAGAAATCCAAACATTCGGTATACTCTACACCACATTTCTCCGTTAAGAAATTGTTCTTAAATTCTTATTTTTTTATTCTTTAAATTTTTAATTCCTTAATTCATAAATGCCGCCATCATGAATAATAAAAAACTACACATTGGAGTCATATTTTAGGTTAGAAATTTGAGGATTTAAAGATTCGAAATTTGGGATTTACAGCATTTTCTAATTTTACTTATTTTTGAAATTAAAATTTCTTAGATTTTTTTTAACTATTAAAGGTTTATGCTTATCATTTTTAAAATATATTAGTCAAACGTACCTGCAACTCTTATTTCTATAATTGTTTACCTAATGTCAAAGTTTTGAACTGTTTCTAATGTATAATTTCTACCTAAGCATAATTAATTTCTAGTTGCTTAAAAAATGGTACAAGCTTGATTCTTTAAATAAAATGATGAGTTGCATAGAACAATAAGTTCTAGAAATAAACTTTTTAATATAAAAAAAACTTTAATACCCAATTTGAGTAAATCCACTCAACTGTGTAAACTATTGCAAAAAGTACTGGAACGCGCTACCCAGGCAACAGTTTTGCCGCTTCTCTCCTTGCAGAACTTCTGCAAAAGAGAGAGAGATGAAGAGAGCGAGCTGAAAAGTACGGGAACGTGCTGCAAAAAAGTGACTTATGCTGGCTGCAGAATTCTGCAGAAGCTGCAAAAATTTTGCAATTCTGCAAGTACGGGAATAGACCTATTGTTTTTGTGGTACTAAACATCGAAAATTAAAAATTGAAAATTTGAATTGAAAATTGATAATTTGAAAATTGAATTCTTTCGCCCCTTGATTTTTCGGGCCGATTTTGAAGGGGGAAGTGACGAAAACATTTAAAATTATTTGTGCCAACCTAAAATAAAAGCTGTTTAAGTAAAAAATGTATTTTGCGACAATTTGAATTTGAAATCTGAAACATCTAAATGATACCAAAATATCTCAAAAATATTTTTAAAAAAATCAAAAAAATATTATATTCTCTATATCTCAGGAATTCAAATACTAAAAAGATTGTTCATTAAACCCTCGTTACCCCCCAAAGTACCACGATGCTCTTGATTGGGGTTTATGTTTTATGCTACACACACCATTGCAGGAATCCAGTTTTACGCTCTTTCTCCCGTTTTTGATTCTCTGCTGTGCACGGCACAGGTGGATGAAGGGTTAGGGTGAATGGAAATTCCGAAAATATTAAAATGAGATTTGCTGTGATTTGAGAATTGACGTTAATGTGGATTTTTTTTTTCTATTTTTTCTTTTATTTTATTTCTAAATTGAAACAATTGCATACATTGAATTCAATTACATAGTAAAACGACACATCTAAACAAATATGAAAGGTCACCCTAGTTTGAACCACACCGCCAAATCTTGATTGCCTTCCACCAAATATGTGTGTATGGAGACTAGTGATGGTACCGGTTCGGACAGCTCGCCCCGCATACTGTTGAAATGCTGAACTCTCTTCAATCGCGTATTTATTTGCAGATAACACTCATTGAAAACCCATCAGCTCGTTACTATCATTATTGGAAGCTCAAACAGAGATATGGTGCGACACATGGGTTGGCAACTGCAATGGACTCGGCTGGTGGAACCGATGTTTGAATTATTTGTTTTCAAAGAATTTCTAAACTGAAGGAACTTCATGAACAGCGGTGTCCAAAATAATTGTCACAATAATAGCTGCAGTTACTCTGACACATGTTTATCAAGAGTGATTGACACGCACTGATAACAATTGCTCTAATTCTACTTGATACTTTCATTTAATCTTTCGTAAGCTTTGTAAACAGGCGTAAAATAAGCAATAAGAATGTTTATTGACCACTTAACTGATTTTCCATAACACAAACGTGACACAGTAAAAAATAAATAATATTCTGTAAAAATGTAAAGTTCAACAGAAACCAATGGACATTTTACCAGTTCCTGATGTAAAATAACACATTTTATTTGCCACAAAATCATAATTCACGGATGTAATATAATCATATGTTTTCACTGTGTGAAAACTTCTTTCATGTACACACCTATATTTATTTTCGTTCATTATTACAAGACACATAATCTTGGTGCTATATATAGCTCGTCTCCCAAGTTTGTGCACAATCAGTTGCGAATTGGGCCAAAAGCCAAATCAATAATTTATGGGATTTTACAGTGAAATCAGTGCTTGTTTTCTCGAAGTTTGATAACGCATGGCTAAGCAGGAACGAAGTTTTATGAAATTTGAATGTTTTGAAGATGTCCTCTTTCAAAATCTTGACTCTAAAATAGTTTATGCAGAGAATTTGAAATGCAGTTCGTTTGAAGTTATTTTTAAATAATACTCAGGAGTTGAAGAAGCTCAGTTATTTATCACTAAAATATCATTACATGAATCGGTTTCTTGTAATGAAAGGCAGTGGATAATAAAGTAGTCGGGTTTATCCATGAACTACTCCCATTTATCGTTTGATTGCTTAATTTTAACACACAACGATAAAAAGCATGCCAGCATTCCCAACAAATTGCAATAAAAATAAATTGAAATGTCGACATTTTGCGAAGGATTATCTAAGGTCTAGACTGGATTATCCGAAGCCTCGATTATCGAAAGTTCGATTATCCTGAGGTTTGTAAATATGGGACTTCGATTAATCGAATCACGAAAGAAAAAATATTTTAATCGTTACAGAAACAGTAAAATTAGAATGGTTGATTACCAAATGCATTTTCTGAATATTTCATCAGCGCCATCTTTGATTTAAAAATTCTAAATCATTTCAGAGTTGAGTTCCATCACATTAAAGCTCGACAATAAAAAATAGACAACGAGATTTGTTTTCGGGATACGCTTTTCCGCAAATTTGATTTTCTATTGATTGATCCGAAGAAAAATTTTTCAAAGACCTTCGGATAATCGAGTCTGCACTGTGACAAACATTACCCTTCGATCAATCAAACAAGATACAAGATAGAAAAATTCAAAATTGATTCATGATTCCATTTTAAACTTTTTGTGCTCATACAAATTTTCGTTCTGCGGAAAGATAAGCTTTTTTATTTTTGTTATGTGATATAAAAAAAGCAGTGGTTTCACCAAAACGCTGTCCCTACAAAAATGACAAGAAAACGTTAGAGGATTCGTATCTTGAAAAGTGATTTTCTGTTCGATTTGATATTTATCTTTAACAAAGCTGCAGATTGTCACTGAACTTTTTAGAAAACAAATAGATCACGGAAAAATCATATTTTTCACTGTTGTTACGTTTGGTTGATTTTACCAAACTTACCCCCTTCTTTTTTTTATGTTTTGATATGCTCCAGCCAACATGCCGACCTTTGATTTTTTGTTTAATTTTTTAAGTTTCGAAAAAAATCAAAAAGTTTCCAGAAAATTGATGGGTTTAAAATTGAATTTGCAATCGAAAAGTTGTAGTTTGGTGAAATTAAGTGCAAAAAAACTATCTTTGGTTGTTGAGTTATGACTTAAAAAAAAATAATTAGGAAAAATACACATTTCATGATGCAACCAAATAAGTCCTAATTTTTCATTCGACAATATTATGAAAATTATTGATCCAATTTTCAAAGTATAATAATTAATCCATTGTGAAATTTTTAGACTCTTTTAAAAGTTCGTCGTGACTAAGAATTTTTTTAAATATTTATTAAAAAAAAAATAGAAAATTTCATAATGGTTATATATTCCGATATTGCACATCTAAGGGACCATCCATAAACCACGTGGACACATGGGGGGGGGGAATATGGCGATTGTTCACGCTCTATAAAAAAAGATTTTTTTGTATGGACAATTGTCCACGAGGGGGGGGATGTTCGTAATTTGTAAAAAAAAGTGTTCTCGTGGTTTATGGATGGTCTCTAACCAACAGTTGCCATGATAACGTCGACCGAAAAATGAGGGCTTATTGGGTGGCACTGGTTAATATGTTTTGACCTATTTTTCAAAAAGCCTATGAAAAAAGCCCCCACCCTTTCAAAAAATCCCTAAAATATCAGGGAGCAAAAAAGATATTTATGATAATTAGATTTTTTCTTGATAAAACTTGTTCAGTTGATTGCAATGTATTTTTAAAACATTGTACAGTCGAGGATTATCCGAAGTTTCGATTATCCCCGTTTGTATGGGACTTTGGATAATCGAATCATGAACAAAAAAAATTTTTTTTTTGGTATTCTTACTTTTAACATCAAATTTGAGACCCCATTTTAGTCAAATTTGAATGGTTGATTGCCTATTAAATAACAAACTGCATTTTTTTAAATATTTCATCACCGCCATCTTGGATTTAAAAATTCGAAATCACTTCAGCGTAGATTAGGGGTCATACTTAAGCTTGACAATCAAAAATAAGACAAGGAAAATATTTTTTTTGTGATTCGATTATCCGAAGTTTCGGTAATCCGAAGTGAAATTTTGGTCAAGGCCTTCGGATAATCGAGTATCGTTAAATAATAGGGCACGCACAATTTTGAATGTTGGGACCACAGATCGGAAAAAGACATAAAAATAGGAAAAAAAATATATTTATTCAAAGCATTAAAAGCATTATGATACTTTTTGCTTGTAAATTTTGAACATTTGGCTTGAAAATTGAAATGTATTGATTAGTAAAGGCCGTTTAACAGAATTGTACAGTAAAAAGAAAGTGGAGGAAATAACACAAAAATCGAAGTCATAATATTGACTTTATAATTACCTATTTAAAGATTTCTGGGTAAATACAAATACAACCAGGTAATAAACGACCATTCCCCGCCCAAAACCACGTGCTAATTAAAACATCATTTTGTTGAAATTGTGCTTTCTTGTCCCATAAAGCTGTATGTATGAAGTTTCGGAAAAAATGCAGTTGAACACTGAACATTATTTGCATTATACTAAGCTTGATAGGTGTTTGCTTTCGTCAGTAGTATCTACACAAATGTAAACAATGAATGAATTGAGTATGACAATGAGCATCTGACTTCAACTTCTTTAATACAGAATTATGTGTAAAATGTGGCAATAATGTAGGGAGCTCTTGTTAACTATCCTAAATTTGAAATTGAGTTGCATGGCTTTGTAAGGGATGCAAGATGAAGCTCAATTAATCTAAAAATGCACTTGCGACAAGCTAGCACGATCACGACAAATTCACTTGTAACTCCGGTACTCTGCCTTGCCCTTCAAACCGGCAGTTCTTCAACTTCCTTGAGCCTGGTACACTTGTGCAGCGATATCATTGAGCAGGTACACGACGGCCGGAGATTACCCACCTTTTTCCGCCGAAACGGATGTACACAATAACATTTTCGAGACAGGTGATAAAAACAAGAAACCGGTACTTTTTTGCGAGTTGTTACCTTTTGAGAAGGTTCAGAACAAGCGTTGTACTCGGTTATGCTAATGACCCACTGAAGAAGTGTACGATCTTGAATTAAGAGTTGCTATTGTCAATGGCATATTTTTTGTCTGTTTCACTTGTTGATCGATGGGGGTCGTCCAACCTACCAACCCCCCGTCGGAATCCCCAGTAGATGAGTTAGTCAAGGCTTCGACTGGCTGATATTTCGGGTTTTGTTTAAAAATTCGAAGGGGGTTTTTGGTAGGCTTCTACGCTGCAGCAGCTGCTGGTGGTTCTGCAGACCAACAAACCGTTGACAACCAACCATGGTTTAGTACCACCACCACCACGATCGCGACGAGTATTTTGGGTCACATTCGATACCTTTTCCGTTAATTGGGGGTAGGTTTCGCGCAGTCGACGTTCGCGCGCTCGTCAAAGATGTCACGATCGGCCACGATCATCGGGTTCTGCGTGCTCCTGTTGGCGCTGGAGTCCTGCGCCATTTCCGGTCGTCGCGTTTCGGAACTGTTCAAGACACGCATCGACAATCGAGTCCTGTGGCGGCATCACCGTCTACGGCAGCTGCGTGAGTTGACGACCCTCGGCGGACCCACGTCCCAGTCCAAGTCCGCCCTCCCAGGCAATGACGACCAACTGCAGAGCTTTGCAGAGTCCCAAAATGGGACCACTTCTGGCAGCAGCAAGCAGAGTGCGGAGGAGTCAGAGTCGGCAGAATATCCCGAAATGGTGCTAAGTGAAAGTGATCTGGCCGAGGCCGGCGTTGGACAGCACCGGTTGATCATGAACCGGCGCGAGATATACGAGCAGAACATCGTGTTTCGGTTCTATCATGGGTAAAAAGCAATAGTTGTGATTACTTAAGCGCGTGTGGCTTAATTTAGTGACGCCTTGGTTGAGCGTGAGTCAAGTGGCGTGGAGGCTGAGCACATCTTAAGCTTGAGCCGTTGGTGAGGGGCTGGTATTAAGTAACCTTCACAATACCATGACCTGGGCACGACTGTTTTGTAGTGATCTACGGCGATTGGATTCAGTGATGAAAGCGCCGTGGTGCAGGTGATCGTATCTTTACGACACGATACGGGTGCTTGTTCGGTAGGAAAGATCTTGGGGTTGGGTACATTTCCGGTGCAAATGTCAACCGGATGCATTTGTAGCGTAGTGCAGTTCATTGTTTTGTTCTGATAAGTCAACTGAGCTGAGTCGTTATCAAGCATTGAAGTCTGTTTGGGAAAAATGATAAACAATAAACATGCATGGCGATTTTTTACAAAAATCTAAAAAGTGTGAAAACAGCAAACAGTTGGTTGAAGTATAAAAAACGAAACTATTGGCACTACGCCCCCCGGGGCATGGCCTTCCTCTAACGTGGGATTTCTGCTCCAGCGCCTCTGACGAGACAGGAGAAACCGGGACCGACGTTTTACTTCACCATCCGATAGAAGCTCAGTGGATAAGGCGGGAATCGAACCCGCGTCTCATAGCATCATCGGGATCGGCAGCCGAAGCCGCTACCCCTGCGCCACGAGACCCATGGTTGAAGTATGTAGAAGACCAAACACCACCAATAAAAAAAAGCCAGCGAAATGACCTTCTGCACAGATGATTATTTTGGTTGAAAAATTGATGATAGAATTTAAGCTATTTTTCGATGTTATTTTACAACAATTTATGAGGAATAGGCGAAATTACATATAAAATGATACTAGATCGGTTACCATTTCCCAATGTTATATTACCATGACTTTTTTACTGTGTGAAAACATATTCCACGTGTAGTAGTGGAAATCTTCTGGCTTACCCGGATTTCGATAGGTGTTTGCATAAGAAACAATCTAGAGTTTTTTTTTGAAAAGGTCCAATAAACTTCTTTCATATGTTTATAGGACAAATTCAAACAAAACTCTAGCAATGTTTTTATACATCGTATAAAATTCCCAAAAAATCGTTTACAACTCGAGATTTGCGATTTACTGAAAAAATGTCTGTTTTCATCGAAAATAATAAATTTTGTTCTAAAACAATTTTGATAAAAACCGCTTTTTCAATTAAAAAAAATAAACACATTTATTAAGGGGTTACATACATGTAAATCGGCCAAAATTTAATAGGTTGGTTTGAGCACACGCTTAAACTTTTTTTTAATCTGTTTTCAGGGCATTAAAAAATACATTTTAATCTATCAATAAAATAAATTTGAACACATTTGGTTGTATATTTGCCGAGATATAGCTATTTGAAGTTAGCAGTTTCAAAAAACGGGTGCCACGGTATCTCAACACTGCTTTAACCAAATCGGCTCAAAATTTTTGTGCATGACGAAGGCCGATTTAAAAAAAGTTTATTTTAAAAAAAGATAAAAATATTTTTGTGTTTTTATATAAAAATTCGTCAGTTTTTGATTTTTGTATTTAAAAAAAAAAAAACAACGGAATACGCACACGGAATATGTCTTGAGAGTCTTCACCCTAATTTTCTGCCAATTTGGTCTATCCCATCTCGAGATATCGTGGCACCCGGAAATCAACTCGGTGTTCCGAGAAAAACGCTCACAAAGTTTGACAGTCCGCTTTGCGCATGGCAAAAGATTAAACTCAAATCGTCTTCTACTCACTTAAATCATGACATATCTCCATGAAACTTTCAGGAGTAATTGGAATTCATCTTTGTAAAGGATTTAATAAATATTTGGAATTATGAAATATTGAGATTTTATACATGTATGTAACCCCTTAATGTAAATTAATATTTCTTCATTGAAAAGCGATTTTAATCAAAATTTTGAAATTTTTTTTTTTGATGTACTGCAGATGGCGGTTAATTTAAAAAGATTTTCAATATAATGGCGCTTATGTCACATAGTCAAATTAAGGGAAATTGTTATTTTGCTTGTAAAATGTAATAAAACAATGAAAAAGGATTAAAAACATAAAAATGCTGGCAGTAGTAGATACATTAAGGTAAGTGATTAAATTTAGTTTTCAGAGAATTTTGAAAATCCACAATTTTTTTTATTAAAATAGCTGTATCTTGGCACTGAAGTGACAAAAACTAAAACTAACATATTTAAAACGCAAAACTGTTTAGAAAGAAGTTGCCTACAAAATGATGGTATTGGTTTTGGTGGCTATTTTTTCAGTTGGTTTGTTGACATTTTTCCAACTTCAACATGCAATGAAAAATGACGAGTTCCTGGATCAATATCTAGAGTTTTTTTTAAAGGACTTATACTGCCCCTGATCGCATAAATGTCCCATATGCATTTTCATCGCCTTTGAGTTATTGATGCAGTTTGGTTAAAAAAAAGTGTGCTCTTTCAGTAAACCATGCAACATCCAGTACTTTGTTTTTAAAAATCAGAAGGAATTCCAGTTTTTCACGAAAACTTAACAAGGAGCCTTTTTTGTGGGACAAACTTCAAATGCGTTTTTCTCAGCTTGTTGTTTTTGCATATGGGACATTTATGCGAACATGGACAGTATAAATATATGAAACACAATAGCTTATATGACCTTTAAAAAAACTCTAGATATGAATACAGAAAATTATTGATTGGGTGACAAGAAAAAAATAAAATTTTGTAAAATCTCCAGAGATACCCCCTGGCTCGATTCTTTAGGCAATAATAAGTAACTGCCAATTTTGAGCCAAATCGGTTAAGGCTAAGGGGTCACTTATTATCGTTGAAGTTTATGTGGGAAAAATCACTAAAATGTATGGGGAAAAACATCGCTTCAGGATTTTGGTAGCAGGTGGCACGTCTCGCCCATTTGTTCAAGTGTAAGATTCTCGTAGTAAATTCAATTCCCTACAACTTTGTCGAAGGGTACAAGAAGATTCGAGTTGATCCTGATGAATTATTAGCAATATGATGAAAAGAAATCGGCTTACATACTTGAAAAAAAAAGGAATATATAAGACGTACATAAGAAAATACTTTTTACTAAAAAATCACAAAAAATCAGAATTAACTCAGATTGTTTTACACCCTTGGGCAAAGTTGTAGGGAATTAAATTTCCTACGAGAATCTCACACTTGGACAAAATAAAAATAAACTAAATGGGTAATTCTCCGCCAACTCACACAGCAGTTGCCCCGACCCATCTTCGATTTGCGTGAAACTTTGCCCTAAAAGGGTAACTTTTGTCCCTGATCACGAATCCGAGGTCCGTTTTTTGATATCTCGTGACAGAGGGGCGGTACGACCCCTTCCATTTTTGAACATGCGAAAAAAGAGGTGTTTTTCAATAATTTGCAGCCTGAAACGGTGATGAGATAGAAATTTGGTGTCAAAAGGACTTTTATGTAAAATTTGACGCCCGATTTGGTGGCGTACTCAGAATTCCGAAAAAACGTATTTTTCATCGAAAAAACACTAAAAAAGTTTTAAAAATTCTCCCATTTTCCGTTACTTGACTGTAAATTTTTTTGGAACATGTCATTTTATGGGAAATTTAATGTACTTTTCTAATCTACATTGACCCAGATTTTTTTTTCATTTAGAACAAAATTTTTCATTTTAAAATTTCGTGATTTTACGAAAAAAATTTTTTGAAAAAGTTGGTCGTCATCGATCATGGCCGTTCATGGTCACAGGCGACAGACACGGACGACGAAACAAAGAGAAACGCAAAAAGTAACTTTTTCAAAACTTTTTTTCGTAAAATCGCGATAACTCGTGATGTTTATAAGCAAACCCCTTATTTCTAAATATCAAATTTTTTGTAATTGTCTGCTCTACAACTTTGTAGAACATTGTTACACTCTAAAAAATAACCCTGCAAAGTTGGAAAAAACACGAAACTTTAAAATGAAAAATTTTGTTCTAAATGAAAAAATTACCCTTCTGGGTCAATGTAGATTAGAAAAGTACATTAAATTTCCCATAAAATGACATGTTTCAAAAAAATTTACAGTCGAGTGTCGGAAAATGGGAGAATTTTTAAAACTTTTTTAGTGTTTTTTTCGATGAAAAATACGTTTTTTCGGAATTCTGAGTACGCCATCAAATCGGGCGTCAAATTTTGCATAAAAGTCCTCTTGACACAAAATTTTTATCTCCTCACCGTTTCAGGCTACAAATTATTGAAAAACACCTCTTTTTTCGCATGTTCAAAAATGGAAGGGGTCGTACCGCCCCTCCGTCACGAGATATCAAAAAACGGACCTTAGATTCGTGATCAGGGACAAAAGTTACCCCTTAGGACAAAGTTTCACGCAAATCGAAGAGGGGTCGGGGCAACTTTTCCCGATTTCGTGTGAGTTGGTAGAGAATTACCAAAATCATTTTTTTTTAAAGTGAATAAACGCAATTCCAAGTCGGTACGAAATTTCAACGAAAAATCAATTCTATCGATCCATGATCCAACCAGCACATTTTAGTCCAGAAGGATCAATCAAGTCTGAATCCAATCTCCGACCTTTTACCGAAAAAATATACTCAGATGTTTTTTAATTTCCAGCGGGCAGCTGACCAAAACGACATCCCTCAACCAGAAAACTGCCTTGATTTCCGACTCCCAGTGCACACCGGGTGAAAAGTACGCCATAATAGTTCACGGATGGCACGAGAACTGCTACGAAACGCCCTGGATAACGGAACTGGAGAAGAACCTGAACACGTTCCGCGGAGGCTGCATCATCTGCATGGACTATTCGATCTTCTCCAACAACGGGTACACGTATCTGTTCCGACGATTCAACGATATCAGTGAGGTTCTGCTCAAGTTCATGAGGACGATGCAGTACGAGGGCATGATGTTTGAGAATTTGTACATGTTTGGGTTCAGTTTCGGGGGGCAGTTGGTGTTGGACGCGGGCAACCAAATTGGGTCCAGTATGATTGAGGCGATTGACACGTGTGACATGGCCGGGCCAGGATTCGACCAGGATCGATTCTTCAAGAATGTCAACTTTAGGTACGCGGCCAAAAATGTTCAGTGTATTCACACGAGTACAGACAAAGGGACCAAGTTGATGAACAAATGCCACCAGGATTGGCGAATGGGACTGTGTGGCTTTAAGCAGCCTGCGGCGGGGAAACCGCCCTTTGGATCTCACGGACTTTGCCCGATTTTTTACAATTTGGCGTTTACGGTGGACTTCCTTGCCGAATCCAAACCATCGGAGTGTAATTTGCTGAGGGATCCCTTTGCAGCATACCCGATTGGGTACAAGATGGGCTACACGGAGAATCGTAAAGCGTGCGTAGTTTGTTTGTTCAAATATAATTGTTTTATTAACGGTTGGATTTCCTTCTTTTCCCCTCCCTTAAAATAGGACCGTTCGAGGAGAGTTGTATGCGCAGACGACGAACCAGTATCCTTACAACATGTTCCATAACTTGTAGAGCGTATCGAAAGTTGTTGACGGTACCAGTGAAAGTGTGCACAATGTGATATATTAAATGAAACAACCGGAATAACAAATAAAACTTTGTACTTTGTGCTTTTCTTCGAAATTGCCAACTTGTGGGTGGAGGAAAGGTTGATTGTAATATGTTTATGGCACCAGCTTAAAAAGGAACAGCTTTTTCCATACATTTGCAGGTTGATTTGTCTGAATTTAAGCGTACATAGCAAAAAGAAAATGAAACAATAATACTACAATCCCAGTAAATTAGGATGGTCCAAATCCAGGTAACCCCAAGTTCCACCTTATGGTCATTCATCACAAATTGACCAAATGAATCACGGTAACTCTCGTTGCATGAGGAATCTTTTCACTTTGTCAGTGTTCAAGTTTATTCAACTTATTAATACCCTCGCTAAAAAGTTTGTTTGCAGCTCAAGAGCAAAGTAAACGCATAGTGACGAGGCTTACCAACAGAACTGTAAGATTCCGAAATCAAATACAGATACATTGTGCTACACGCTAACGTCTTCTCAAAGGGAGAGATGTCTGCATTCAATTTGAAATGTGAACATAAGTCTCTCTGAAGCTCATACTTCACTGCTCTCCCCTTAGACCAGCGCTTCAAACTAAATTGAAGCAAATTGAATCAGCAAGAACTATGATTAATTTGCCAGCAACTATATATCGGTCGAATTAATCAAAAGTGTAAAAATGGCATAGGCGAAGCAACAACAAAAAAAATGCGTCACTCTTCTTCATCATTACCGGTGACGCCCTCGCCAACTAAAAAACAAAAAAACGGAGCAGTTCCGATAAATCGCCGTTGCATGACGAGACGATCCGTATGAAAAAAAAAGAAAAAAAAGTAGCTCACAAACAGTTAATCAAGGCGTGGAACGGGTTTGGGGGTTTATTGCAGTGCGACTTTTAGAAACGATTTTTTTTTATCCAAATCAGAATTCAATTAAGACACTTCAAACGAGTCTAATTGATACGGTTAATTGACAGAATCGCAAAGTGATCTGTAATTTATTATTCAATTTGAACAGATACGTTATTGATCGAAGTGATTATGTGCTTCTAAAAGTTAGGTTTTGGCCTTAATTTGATAATAGAAAATCAAGCTGATACTGCTGATACCGAAATAGATTTGAAATAATAATTGAAGTAACATATTTATATAAAGAATTGGATGTAATTGAGGATGTTACATATATTTTTAAAGTATTTTGTCTTAGTCATCCACTTCAAAACATATGCCAAAACAGGGCACTTAAAAATGTTGTAAAATCGTGTTTTGATTATTTCTAAATTTTGTGTTAAAAAATGACTTTAAATGATACAGGTTCCAAAACTTTAAAGTTTATATTTTTTTATCAAACTGGAAACTTTTTGACCTCCTGAAAAAAAAAAACGATCAGAAATGAAAACAGACGTAAAATTTTAAAAACATTTCAATAATAAATTCTTACTAATTGTTATGTAATCCAGTTCAAATTATAATTATGGTTTTTGTCGTGGTCGTCCTTTTTAAAACAAAAAAAAAAAAAAAAAATATTGGAAAAATAGAACACTCGATAGTGTGTTAATTTTTCATTTTCAATTAGTTCTCCTATCTTTGGCAGGATAAAAATTGTTCAATTTCTACTGAGATATTTATTACTCGATGGAAATAAATACTGTTCCCTTAAAATGAACACTTTTATACTTTTTTGAAAAATGAGCATTGGAAATAAACATTGAATAAAGAAGTAATATTTCAGGATTTTTAAATTATTTCTTGGATATTTTGAGTTTTTTAACAGTAGCATAACTGTAATCATGCCTTAAGTCTTTTGTATTACGTTTTGCTTCAAAGGTTAGAATTAGTTTAGAATTTGGAATTAAGTTTTGATTTCAGTCTTCCGTTTTTTTGCATTTTTTAAATCTCGCTGGAACTTTTTGGGTGCTTTTCGTATTCCAAAGAAGCCATTTTGCATATTCAGTTTGTCCATATCATTTTTCATAAAAATTTGGCAGCTGTCCATACAAGAATGGAATGTGAAAATTCAAAAATCTGTTTCTTTTTAAGTTTTTTTTATCGATTTAAGATCTTCGGCAAAGTTAAAGGTATGGATGAGGACTACAACACAATAAAATGAAACACCGAAAATCAAATTTGTTTATTTTCAAACTAGCTTTTTGTAAATTTATTGATTTCCAAAAAATAAATATATGGGACACATTCCATTCCATAATGGGCAAAAAATCTTTGACGAGGTTATGTTTTTTTTTAAATAATGATTTAAAAAAAATCTTCAAAGAATAACACAAAAAATTGATTTCATTTTTTATTTAAAAATAAAATTGCAATCAAAAAGTACATAAGGAAAATTTTTATAAAATGCACCGTTATCAAGTAAAAACCATTTTTAGGACACTTTTTTAAAAAAATACTTTTTTGAAGTTTGTTGATACGGTCTTTGGTTACTTAGATATTGCAATGCAAAGATTAAAAAATGAGATTATCTCAGTTTTTCCCAATCACCACTCGTTTTTTGATCAATAGTCAATCAAAAATCAATCAATAACAAATTTTCTGCTCTTTTCATTAAAAATTATTTCAAAATTTTTAATGTTAGCATTCCTTAGGTCATCTAAGGTCCAGCTTGTGGTGATACACTACCTTCCCTTAACCAAGCAATCGAATCCAGAAGAGAAACGGGAAAAAACCTTATTTAAAATTTCAGCTTCACTATTAAAAAAAATAGGCAGAAAGTAGGTACCACACATTTTTTTTATACATTATTACAGTCATGCTTTTACTGAAAATATCAATGAATTTATGAAAAAAAAAATAAGTTTTACGTTTTTCCCAACTGTGGTCCCAAAATTCACAATAAACTAAAAGTCTTAAAGACCTTAAACAAAAATAAACGTTACACAATGTTTTTAAAATATTTTACATACAATTTTAATTCAGCTCTATTTTTTTTGCCCCCTGATTTGTTTGGGCATTTTGAAGGGGAAGGGGACAAACACTTGAAATAAAATTTGCAATGGCCTTATCTTAAAATTGTTTCATTTTTTAAATTAATTTTGTTGTTTGAGCATCACTTGTGTGAAGTTACTATCCTAAGCTGAGATGAGGAATACCTTTCAACAGCTGATTAATTCAAAGTTGGTAACAGAGTTTGCGGGTGCTTGAAGAATCGCGTGAATCGACTAAAGGAAAAAAGTTACAAAATAACCTTCGAAATAGCTAATAGATGAGGGATATCTAGAGGAAAAGAGGTCTTAAAATTATAAATTTGTAGAATTTCAGTTTGAGCTTGCAAAAAAAAACTTTCAGAAAGAATCTAAATATTTTAGAATCACCTCAACAGTACTTAAAAATGATTAACAAAGCCCTATGTCAATTTTTATGTACAACGGTAAAAAACACGATCAAAAACCATTTCTAATCACTTTTTTTCATTTTAATGCAAAAAAAAATGACAAGACAACATTTTTTCGATGGATCAACTATGGCCCCCTTGGAACGAGCTGTCAAGTAGGACCTTTTCTGTCAAGAAGGACCCCGAGGTTAATTTTTCAAAATTGATTTAAAAATCCATTTTAAACTCTTTGTGGTCGTACAAAGGGTCATTGTACTCAGAAAAATAAGTTTTATCGCTGTAAACAATAATATCCGCAATCTAAGCTTCATTTTAGGACCCAATTCCACTGAAATCTTATTGCTAGCTTTTAAACTTTCTTACTAAAATTATTGCCATTTAAAATACAATTCTACAAAATTTACCAACCTTCTCAACCAGCTAAACCGAAAACGTTTCATCACGCGACATGGCCACAATCATGGTCACAGCATTTATTCGTAGCTACATTCAGCTCTTAAAAACAAGGAAAAAACTGAAACAATTCACAGCAGCAGTGAGCAACATGTGGGTGGTGGCTGAGGCCGTTGATTCTGGAGTGCGCGTCATACTTCACCGCCCTCGCGAGCAACCTCCCGTATACTGTGAACTACAGCTTAAGCCGTATGAACTCCTCCAACCCAACAACGATGACGACGTCGACGACGATCTCGCGACATCATCTTCTTTCCTCTCCCGCGTTGAGTTTCGAAAACTAGTTCCTAATAAGGGCACGCGATTCGTTTTCGGTCGCGATCCAAAAACGGGAATCGATTCAATTAGCCAACCCGGAGTTTTTACGGGCAATTTTGGGGACCGGGCGAGATGATGGCGGTTTTTAAGCCGATCCGCTGGAAAGTGCTGAACGAAACTGAAAACGGGAGTACATGCGGCGAGTCGCGGCCTTACGTCTCGACGCGTTGGTGTACTTCACTTCAACCACCTTACACCCAAAACTGGCAGCGCTACTCCGACATAATGATGGTCTCGAGTCGAGAGAATAGTGGTACCATTCACGGACACAGAGAACACAGCTCGAGATGGGCGATAGAACTATTCTCTCGAGGTTCATTTGCAAAAAAAGTTCATCCGTCAAACAAAAAACTAAAAGTGTTGACTACGGGAATCGAACCAGAGACCTTTGACATACCATTCCAATGACTTAACTGCCTCGGCCACCACAGCTTTGTGACCAAGGAGAGGTCAGAAGTCTATGTATGACACTTGTTGGAAATTTATTGATTCAACTAACGAATGAACTCATTTGTTATGATGGTGTGAGTTGGTACAATTATTCTATCGATTTTGGCACTGATCCCTCAATAAATTTTGAGAGAACGATTATCTCGACTGTGAATTTTGGGTGTAGTTTGGTGGGATTTATTGCCCAAGAATTAATGATTTTATATTGAACCCACAGAACGGTTCTAATGGTGGTTTTAGAGCACGAGAGCGAGTCAATCCAGAAACGGGGAAAACAGTTCTTTCAACTCGATAATACTTTTAAAATTGGTATTAATGTGATTCAATTAAGCAAAGATATACCTCGATCCATTTGTTACGCCTGTTTAAATCAGAGCGTGCTAAACCGGTATCGCACTGTTATAATCAAAATAAACCCTCGGAAAAAATTCAAGGACAAGTCGAACAGTTGAATGAAATGTGCAACGTGAGTTGATCATTTAGAGCAAATTTTAATCTACGAGCAATTCTCTACGAAATCGGTCTTTTTTCTTCAATTTTAATTTTTGTATTTTTTAATCCGTCTGAAACTTTTTTGGTGCCTTCGGTATGCCCAAAGAAGCCATTTTGCATCATTAGTTTGTCCATATAATTTTCCATACAAAGTTGGCAGCTGTCCATACAAAAATGATGTATGAAAATTCAAAAATCTGTATCTTTTGAAGGAATTTTTGATCGATTTGGTGTCTTCGGCAAAGTTGTAGGTATGGATACGGACTACACTGGAAAAAATAATACACGGTAAAAAAATTTGGTGATTTTTATTTAACTTTTATCACTAAAACTTGATTTGCAAAAAACACTATTTTATATTTTTTTATTTTTGATATGTTTTAGAGGACATAAAATGCCAACTTTTCAGAAATTTCCAGGTTGTGCAAAAAATCATTGACCGAGTTATGAATTTTTTAATCAATACCGATTTTTTCAAAAAATCGAAATTTTGGTCACAAAAATTTTTTAACTTCATTTTTCGATGTAAAATCAAATTTGCAATCAAAAAGTACTTTAGTGAAATTTTGATAAAGTGCACCGTTTTCAAGTTATAGCCATTTTTAGGTGACTTTTTTGAAAATAGTCGTTGTTTTTCATTTTTTTAAATTAGTACACATGTTTGCCCACTTTTGAAAAAAAAAAAATTGAAAAGCTGAGAAAATTCTCTATATTTTGCTTCTTCAGACTTTGTTGATACGACCATTAGTTGCTGAGATATTGCAATGCAAAGGTTTAAAAACAGGAAAATTGATGTTTTTTAAGTCTCACCCAAACAGCCCACCATTTTTCAATGTCGATATCTCAGCAAGTAATGGTAAACATTCAATATTACGCCCTTTTAAAATGTTAGTCTTGATTTGAAAATTTTGAAAATATTATTTTCGAAAAGATCGGAAAATTTCACAAATGTTTCATATTTTAACATTGAAAATCGGACCATTACTTGCTGAGATATCGACATTGAAAAATGGTGAGCTGTTTGGGTGAGACTTAGAAAACATCAATTTTCCTGTTTTTAAACCTTTGCATTGCAATATCTCAACAACTAATGGTCGTATCAACAAAGTCTGAAGAAGCAAAATATAGAGAATTTTCTCAGCTTTTCAAAAATATTTTTTTCAAAAGTGGGCAAACATGTGCACTAATTTTAAAAAATGAAAAACTACGACTATTTTCAAAAAAGTCACCTAAAAATGGCTATAACTTGAAAACGGTGCACTTTAACAAAATTTCACTAAAGTACTTTTTGATTGCAAATTTAATTTTACATCAAAAAATAAAGTTAAAAAATTTTTGCGACCAAAATTTCGTTTTTTTGAAAAAATCGGTATTGATTAAAAAATTCATAACTCGGTCAATGATTTTTTGCACAACCTGGAAATTTCTGAAAACTTGGCATTTTATGTCCTCTAAAACATATCAAAAAATTAAAAAAATTAAAAATAGTCTTTGTTGCAAATCAAGTTTTAGTGATAAAAAGTTAAATAAGAAAATCACCAAATTTTTTTTACCGTGTATTATTTTTTTCCAGTGTAGTCCGTATCCATACCTACAACTTTGCCCAAGACACCAAATCGATCAAAAAATTCCTTCAGAAGATACAGATTTTTGAATTTTCATACATCATTTTTGTATGGACAGCTGCCAACTTTGTATGGAAAATTATATGGACAAACTAATGATGCAAAATGGCTTCTTTGGGCATACCGAAGGCACCAAAAAAGTTTCAGTCGGATTAAAAAATACATAAAAAATCGAATGACCGAAATCCTAGAGAACTGCTCCTACAGAAAACTTCTTTTCTCTTGTTTTATGTTTTTCTTTATTTATGCTAAGAATTTTTATATGCTTTTGTCAAGCAACAAATTGTGTCAGAACAAAATTAAGGACACGCATGCGCCGCCAAGTGGCGACTTGGGAAACTAGTCTTCCCTATATTAACACGGATCATGTTCATGACTAGCTTCAGTCGGTGGTTTACCACCAAAGCGGATAGAGATCTCAGCTCTGCACGCATACGATACCAATGGTGACTTGGGGAACTAGCCTCCCCGATATAAACATGAGTCATTCTCAAAGCTAAGGCAGTCATTTTTTTGTCCGTTCTTCGTCAAGTTGGTTATGCCTGGGACATTAACACCTGCACTTTTTTTCAAAGAATCGGCAAAGTTCCATGAAACAGGTAAAATCAACAAATGCTGTTCGAAGGCTGATAATGGATTTTTGCAGAGTTTTTGATCAAAGCTCGTTTAGAGGCGCTGAATTTGGTGCACAGTAAAAAATAATGTAAATTTGGAAGGTGTAATTTTGGAAGAATGATGATGTAATTTTACCTCAATTTAGACTAAAAAAGTGACATTACACCAGAAAAGTAGTAAAATTACACATTTTTGGAGGTAAAATTACAGTTTTTTTCTGACATAAAAGATGTACCTCTTCCCAGATGTAATGTTACCATGTTTTTTTTTTTGTGTGGTAGAAAATTAATTCTGTTTCAATAACCTGTATTGGAATTAAGAACTAGGCATCTTGACAGCATTTGTTTCATAATGATCATTGGTTCCGGTTGTACAACAGAAAGACATCATAGCTGGTTCAAGCAAAGCAAGTCATGAAAGCAGAGCCGTACCTTGGGTCCACGGCACCCTTGGCGAAGCATCAATTTGGCGCCCCTCCAAAATTTACAATCATTTTGACATCCGGGACCGTGGTGTAGGGGTAAGCGTGATTGCCTCTCACCCAGTCGGCCTGGGTTCGATCCCAGACGGTCCCGGTGGCATTTTTCGAGACGAGATTTGTCTGATCACGCCTTCCGTTTTTTTTTTTTTTTTTTTTTTGTTTGATGCCACTATCCACTGCGACCAGGAATTAGATCTATTGCGGACTTGCAATTCTATTTATAGAATCACAAAGGCTTCTTCTGTTATTAGGCAGATGGGACACGCACACACGCTATTGTTGAGCGAGTGTGTCGAGCGATCCACTGCCGTAACTTCGCCGCCGAAGAGGTTTGAATGTTTTTCAATCCTCTTTGGCTCTGCCTTTTCCACTCTGTACTGTCCAAATGTATCGCTAGAACCGAAGTGCACATTTTACGTTTACTTATACCCAGCTAGCCCTTAAATTCTGGTTTCTGAAAAACTCGTCCCTTCAAAGCACTTTTTGCGATCGGGCCGTGGAGCTCTGTAGGGCAATTATACAGAGAACAGAGAACCTTCCGTTGGACGGGAAGTAAATGTTGGCCCCGGACTAACCAAAAAAAAAGGTTAGGTCGTTAGCTCAGTCCAGGTGTAGGAGTCGTCTCCCTGGGTCCTGTCTCGGTGGAGTCGCTGGTAGGCAGTTGGACTAACGATCCAAAGGTCGTCAGTTCGAATCCCGGGGTGGACGGAAGCTTAGGTGCAAAAAAAAAGAGGTTTGCAATTTCCTCAACAATCAAGCCTTCCGACACCTAGTTTCGAGTAGGAATCTCGCAATCGAGAACGCCAAGGTAATGCTGTAGAGCGAATAATTTGATTTGATTTTTTTTTTATAGAATGATGTTAATTTTCAATGATTGCTTCATTGAGTTTTGATTTAATAATTGCACAGTTATTTTATGTTTTATTTTCAAATTAATGAGATGTATTAAATTGAAATTTATTGTAGGAATTTGGTTGGCTGAACATTTTTTTAGATTTCATAAAATCGATAATGATAGCAGGGTTTGTTTTTTTTTAAATAAATTTTTCAGATAAATGCACATAATTGAGCATTCAAAATGATGATAAATTTTGCTAAAACTTGTTAGCTAATTTGATATTTTCTAAGCCTGCATCAGATCTAATCTAGTATTAATTTGATTGTATAAGCAAAGAACTTTCCTGGATTCGTAAAATAATTAGCTGATTTGGCTTTGGATTTCATTTCGGTGTAATTAGAAAAACGGAAAAAAATCCTTCTTCAAAACAAACAAATAATAAGTCGATGCCCGTGCGCTCTCTTGTTCTATCTAGACAAAGTATCTAGTACAAAAAACCACACCTGAATCAAAGTATAATTTTTCAACATGCAACGGCAGAACCAAATTTCGTCAAAATTAATGAAAGATCATTCAAAATCCAGCGCAATTCACGATGAAACTTATTTTAATGATAATAATAACATCATTATATTTGGTTATAAATATGACAATAAGAAATTTTTATTCGTTTTTAGTGATTCGCCTATACAATACTTGAGAATATTTTTCTTTTTTTTTAATGTTTTGCATTGTTTTTTTTCATCGGTATTTATTTTTAATTTTTTTTTTAATTCGTAAAATAAAGTTTTATATTCTAAAGAATTATTTTTTGCGCAAAGCTATATGAATGTTTTCAAACCTTGATGAAATATTATATTTTGTTTTCACCTGAAAAAAGAAGTTTTAATAGTTTCTTATCACCAAAGCTTTTTAGACGATTTTAAAAGTAAAAAACCCTGGTTAAGCTAAAACTGTTCAGGATAGCTTGTCTGATCTGAAAAAGCATTTTTTTTCTTGAAAAAATAATGTTGGCTTTATTGGTGAAAATTTACAGCAGTTTTCTTATTTCAAAACTCTAGTATTATGAAAAAGCGTAGGCAAAGCGTGGTTCTTAAATTCATGAACACAATTCCCGATTTCGGGAATCGTTTTTTACCTTTGAAGTAAGGCATGCCGCGGCAACTCACAGATCCTAACAAAAAAATCAAATTATTCGCTCTACAGAATTGCCTTGGCGTTCTCGATTGCGCTCCTACTCCTACTCCTACTCGAAACTAGGTGTCCGAAGGTTTGATTATTGAGGTAATTGCAAACCACTTTTTACACCTAAGCATCCATCCACCCCAGGATGCGAACAGACGACCTTTGGATTGTGAGTCCAACTGCCTACCAGCAGCGACTCCATCGAGGCAGAACCCAGGGAGACGACTCCTACACCTGAAATGAGCTATCGACCTAACCCCTAAAGTTAGACCTGGGCCAACATTTACTTCCCCATCCGACGGAAGGCGAAAAATGCCACCGGGCCCTTCTGGGATCGAACCCAGGCTGACTGAGTGAGAGGCAACCACGCTTACCCCTACACCACGGGTCCCGGCACAGATCCTAACATATTTTTTATTTCTTTATCACAATTATTAGCCCTTCAATTAAGAGTTTATGCAACGAGTATGCAAAGAGGAATCGCAATCCAAAGGTCGTCAGTTCGAATCCTGGGGTGGAAGTTCCTTGGAGTAGAAAGAGGTTTGGGTGCTCTCCCCATTCAAGACTTTGGACTCCTAGGTTCGAACAGAAGAGTTTGTACGGGGAACGGCCAGCTACTGAAAGTAAGCGACATTTGAATGAGCTTGCAGTGAATGAATGCTGCAACGATAATTGAATGGTCACAGAAATCGCCTGTCATGATCGTCATTCCGAAGCGATTGTAATCGAAATGGTAAACAGTTGCTAAATAAAGAAAAGTTTTTAGAAAAATAAGCGACCGTCAATGAAAGCACACGAAATTGAAACGAACGGAACCGAGCTTGGCACTCCAGAGACCGGCTGACACGAAGGCACACTCTCTTTTCCTCAACCTTTCTCTTTCTTGCTCGAGCGGTGCTGTGTCGTAACAGCAATCATTTGAATGCAGTCGTGAAGAAGGTGATCGAAATTGCGGTTAGAATCAAATAGCTGGATGAGTGAAATTGCGATCGGTATTTTTAAGACAATGGACTTTTCGGATAAAAGAATTTAAAGTTTTTTTTTTGTTTTTCATTTCACAACAGTTGAACTTAGTATATTTTTTGGGGACTAAAAATAACAACCGCAAATCTGGTATCAAATTCGAATAATTCATTTACAAAGGAATTCCATTATACTCTTAGATTATATAAAATCGCTATAATTGTATCCTTCCATCTTTTTTCGCTTCCAACTTTTGTTTTCCTTTTGCTCGCAAAAATTGAACTGTGTTTCAAACGACTTCTAGTCTACCCTGTTATCTTTTGATATATTTTAAATTGCGTTTGTTTTACGAAAACTCCCGAGTATTTTTTTTTAACTAGATACAGATTATTATGAGTGTGTGTGTGTTTGTGCTTTGGAAATTTGTTAGCTATTCGCAAAAGGGGTGAAAACGTTTCTTCTTAGTATTTTTTGAAAACACACCATGAAAGGCAAAAAGTAGATTAACACGGGCCGCCTGTCATACAGGCGAATAATTCTACCTAGGATAGAGCGTTTTGTTTCAACGGAGGGCACACACATAATGATAAAGAACACGAGTTTTTGATAAAGTTTTGCATAACTTCAAATACAAATATAGATATTAGAGAAGAGTTTTACTAGAGAGTTAGTGAATAGTAGATTTGTTAAAACAGAGTTTTTCGCGTTCATATTTCGCGCGCACACCTCTCCCTTTCTCTCTTTCTCTCCTTCTGAGCTTAGAGCTATCAGTCTCTCTGTGATTTCGGTTTAAAGTTGTATTTTTTAGTTTAAGGGTTCGTCACTTTTTAATATATTTTTTCTTAAATGAGTTAGTTCAACTTTTTTCTGTAATACATTTCGTTATTCTCACACGCTGAACAATTTAAGTAATTTAAAGCTGATTTTTTCTCTCTCAATTAGAATATTTTGGAAAGGTTGCGAAAATCGACAGTTTTTGCGGAAAAAAATGGCGCGTTTCGTGTTAACGTTTTGTGGGTCGAACTGGCGAGGGCGAGGGGAATGGTTTTTTTTGGCAAAATTTCGATTCGATCGAAAAATAAATAACATTTTTTTCGACGTGCTGCGACCCAATATCACAGGATTGTAGAACATTTTTGTGTTGTAAGTTTGGACGATGGCCTGAACCTTAGAACTAGTCAGTAAGGAACAACAAACGGTATTTTTTGTGGGATTCTTTGTTCTGGAACGGGCGTTTTAATACAGGAATGTTAAAAGCTAGAGCAAAAATTAATAGGTTCTATTAAAAAGGTAAGTCATTTGGCATAAAGAGATTAAACAAAAACATAACAAGGTTTGTAAATTTAGGGGGTGAATTAGAAGTTTACTTTATTATATAAAATAAAACTATAAAATATATGAAAACGTCCAAATATCTACCAGATTTCAAAGTATTAATTTCTTCGTTACGTTTCGTTACGGCACACACAAAACGCTCTTGTTGGTTTGTGTCTCGGGTAAAAGAGATCAGCGCCTCTGGTGGTGGGTTGCAAAAGCTCGCCCCTCACCGAAGTAACGCTTCGTAACACAATCTTCCGATCGCCGAGCAAAACCAACTGTTTTGACAACGTGCCCGCGTTGATCACGTGGTCTTGAACAAATTTCAATGTCTCCTCCAACGAATCATTTCCAGCAAACTGTCAAAAACGATGCTTTTGCATTACTTCCGACGATCCAAACTTCCGGCCCCTTCTCGTCGCACCGAGAAGTGAATGCCAACCAATACTAAACTTTCGACACGTGTCCCTTCACAGGCGTTTTCCCACGTGTCTCAAACAAAGAACAAACGTACCGTCCTGCCGCCGCCGCCACTCTCCGAACCCGTTCAATCGTTTTCGGTAAGCAGCTTGTGCAGCGCGGACGTAATGCTCAACGCTCCGCCGGGGATAAACCGGACAAAGTTGTCGCCCACCAGCGGTCCCATCGCGTACAGGCCCTTGTGGGGCGAGCGCAGAACCGCGTTCGTGTACTTGTCCACGTCAATTGGGTTGTTCTTGCAGTCGATCGGCTTGGCCGGGTCTTCACCCAGCCCCAACCCCGTGGCAGACTGATGGTCCGCGATGGCCGAAACCGGCGTCGCCGTTGGCAGCGTGCACTCGCAACTCTTGCCGAACAACCCTGCGTAATGATTGCAACCTTGCGGTTTGAGGCCGCCGGTCCCAGTTTGCTGGTAGTGCTTGTACCGCGCCCGGTCACACACATTAAGGTGGCGACACTTGGCACAAATGTTCTTCAACCAGAACAACTTCCGACCCAGCCGAGACGACAGCAACTGCTCGGTCAACGACCAGATCGCCACCGGTTGAATGCCCCGGTTCTCGCACACCTCCACGTCAACGCCACCCTTCCCAACCTGCTCCTGACTAACCTGCTGCTGGTGTCCGCCGGCGGACGTCGTCACCCCTGCGGACAAGAACCGCAAGTCCGGCCTCGATCCGATCAAAATCGCACAAAACGAAACCTCAATCTCGCGCCGCTCTCCCGTCTTCAGCTGCTGAACCGTAACTCGATGCGAGCCATTTGGTCCCTGCGTTAAATCCGCAATCGTGTGCTCTGGCAGTGCCTGGTACAGCTCGAACCTCCTCCCGGCGTCCTTCATCATCTTGTGCACCTCATGGTACTCAGGATAGACGTTCCCCGGCAGCATCTTGTCCAGCCCCGCCGTCCTATTGCGATAAACGTGCACCACCGGAATGCCGGAAGAGCGGCAGATCGTAACGGCGTCGGCCGCACTCAGTCCCGCTCCCACGATCAGAACCGGTTTCAACCTTGAGCGGGCCTCTTCGTCGCAGCTTTCCAGCGCACGCTCCAGATGGGGCAGCTCGTACTTGACCCAGGGCATCTCGAGGCCTTCGCCCTTGACGCCGAGGCGGTTCGCGAGGTCCGAGGCGCCGTTGGCCATCACCAGGTTCTTGCAGACCACGGTGAACTGCTTGGAGGTGTGGCGGTCGAAGCTAAAATGAAGGAAAAGGGAGTTAGTTTTACATATTTTTTTTATTATTATGAAATGCGAAAATTGTATTTTTTTTGGTGATTATCTCTTATTTTAATGTTGATCCCTTTAAATTCAGAATTGTAGCTCTATTCTTAAGTTCAATTTCAATCCTCAACACAACGAATCATCTCTGTGGTAAACTAAACGCAGTAGGCCTGGCCACTTTAACGTTTGTGATGTACCATTTCCTTTGTATGAATTTACTACATTATGAATGAACATGAACGCACGCATCATCAACAAAGAATGTGGCGTAAGCGCGAATGTCAAACGGAATTTGACATTTTCTACGAGCATTAGCAGCGTTAGAACTAAAATTTCTCCGTTGTTAAAAACCTGGATAAGTTCAATTTTGGATTATTCATAACTCGGATAGGCGGAAATAACAAAACTCAAGTCATCTAAATAACTAATACTGATATTGAATTACAAAAACTGATATTGTTAAATAATGAATTTTTAGCTACTCCGATCATGTTTTTTCTTTTTGTTTTGTTAGTTGTAATATAGAGCTTTTTAGGTTCAGTAAAAAATGTAGGGCTGATATAGGACTCATCCACAAGACGTCTGGAGCTGCATCGGGTCTACAATTCTTACTGCGTGGTGGTTTCCTGGTGAAAACAAAGATCTGTTACAGTCCCTGCGGTATATATTGACTTGACATAGGGCGGTTCGGCCTAAAATCCAGCTATAAGTAGCAGATTGTGTGACACTCTTAGGTCACTCAAATCTGGGAGAAAAAAGTTCGATTTTGACAACAACTGAGACAACCCTCAGGATGTTCCAGGTCTTCTCAAAACAGAATTTTTTTTTCGCATTTCTTCATCCCATAAAAAACAATCATTCAACTTACCCCGACACAATCCACCGTCCCCCGCGCAACCGCTCCGGAATCGGCCCGCTAACGTGCGAAAAGTCCAGCGGCAGCACCGTCGTCACGATGGTATCGTTCATGAAGAACTTCCCCAGGCCCATCTCGTCCACGTAGCTCTCGTAGTACTGGGCGACGCGCGATATCAGCGCCCTCGTTTCGACCTCCTTCGAAAGTTGCCTCTTCAGCGAGAGATTCCTCCTCGGCGGGTACAACTTGACGCTGACCTTCCCGTTCGGGTCCTCGTACGCGATGGTTTGCTGCTGTTGGTTCTGGCGGCACCGGTTGCACTGCGTTAAGGACACTTGCCGTGGGTTCTGCTGCCGTTTGAGTTCGCTACACCGAGCGCACGGCGACGGTTCGTTAAAATTACCACTAGAACTAACGCTACTACCGATAAGTATCTTTCTACTGTGATTAATGCTAGCACCATGTTGATTATTTGTTTTGAGGATCTTCACTCCTCCGTCCGACGGCGGCAGGTACGGGTTTTGGTTGTGGTGATGGTGGAGGTGGTTGTTATTGCTTAGGGCGGCGGGATCTACCGCCGGCGACGGGTCAACCGTCGGCGGATGGGTTCGTTCCCAGTCGGCGAAGGGGAGGCCCGGCAGGGACATCCATGCCGCTAGCGATAGGGTGCGCAGGTTCGGATCCATCCGGTGCCATGAACCACCCGGCGGGCCTCGACCAAGGACGAGGTGGTCGATCTGTGGAATGGGAGGAGAAGAATAAAAATAAGTTAGTTAAATTGCATTTGATATGGTTTGCGATTGCATAGAAGTTTATATAAGTACAGACAACTTTTAGGTTGTTAACATCGAAGGGACATTGAGAGATAGCAGCATCAAACGAAAGATGCAAAATCAGGACTCGGTTGAAAAAGTAGTTTGTGCAACATGAAAATAAGACAAGTGCTTAAAAAATCAAGATTTACAACGAATTGAACCCACGTTTTTTTTTTTTTTGCAATTTCGGAAAACACTCGATGAACTAGATTTTTTCAGTAAAATGTTTGTTTCTCCGCATGAATATTATTTGCCATCAAGGTAAGTGTCTAACTCCAAAACAGTATCGAAAAGTATTTCTTTTTTATACAAGTGCTGAAAAATTAAAATGCCTTTCAGTACTGTTATTTTTGGCGATGAAAAGTAGGGCGTTTCGTTATTCGATAATTACACGAAGTAAGTAAGTACATAGTAAAATAACGGAATAAGTGATCCAAATATGAAGTATTCGAGATATTACCGTCGGGAAAAATTGGAGTTTTCAGGAAAACGAAAATATTTGAAAAACGCAAATGTCTAGCAAACATTCTTAAAAAGCATTAGAAAAAAAAAACATTCCAGACTTCTTATTTAAGCCGAAATTTGTTCTCAAAATTGAAAAACTGAGAAAAAAACTCTTTTTTCACATTTCATTATCATCTCATTACCTCAGCAACCATCAGATCGATCAACAAATTAAAAAAAGAAAATGAAAGAAAATCTTCAAAGCACATCGAAAATATTTTTTGCAGGGCTGCGTACTTTTTATATTTTTTTAAGATTGCAAAAAAGTTAACATTTTTCAAAAATATCTTAAAATGCCGATGATTTGAAAACTGTGCACTTATAAAAAAAATAAAGCATTTTAATACGATATTTGAAATTTAGTTTGACAATATTTTCTATCCCAAGTAACATTTTTTCCGAGAGTTCTACAAGAGCTCTTCAAGATAGCTACAGCATAGCAGTTTGGACCGCGGTAGGATAAAACTCTCTTCAAAACTTCTTCAGGAGTTTGGAAGAGTACTTGAAGAGAGTTTTATCCTACCGCGGTCCAAACTGCTATGCTGTAGCTATCTTGAAGAGCTCTTGTAGAACTCTCGGAAAAAATTATTACTTGGGATTTTTTCTAAAAATCTTTTTTTTTTTAATTCTTCTCTCCTGTACCAGATTTTGCATCATCCTAAACTCTAGCGCAAAATAGTAGTTTATGCAACAAGTTGCAAAAAGAGGATTTTTTCAGCACGAGTCGTACATTTATCCAACGAGGTTCACCGAGTTGGATAAATACGAAGAGTGCTGAAAAATCAAGTTTTGCAACGAGTTCCATACAACATTTTTTGCAATTCCGAAAGACACCTATTGAGTGAAATTTTATGTCAAATTATCATGTATTTTGTCAATAAATCGTTTGAATCAAAAAAATGTTGAAAAGTGATACTTTTCGAAACAAGTGCTGAAAAGTTAAACTTTTAAGCACTCATTTCAGTGCTGAAAAGTAGAACTTTTCAGCATGTATTTTGAAAAGTGTTGCTATTCGATTCTGTTATTTTTGGTACAGAAAAGTAGGCTATTTCGTCGTTCAAGAATGACAGGAAAAGTAAGTAGTTTCACGACGGAATTGCAAAATAGTAGTTTATGCAACAAGTTGCAAAAAGAGGATTTTTTCAGCACGAGTCGTACATTTATCCAACGAGGTTCACCGAGTTGGATAAATACGACGAGTGCTGAAAAAATCAAGTTTTGCAACGAGTTCCATACAACATTTTTTGCAATTTCGAAAAACACCCATTGAGTGAAATTTTAAGTCGAATTTTCATGTATTTTGTCAATAAATCGTTTAAATCAAAAAAATGTTGAAAAGTGTTACTTTTCAAAACAAGTGCTGAAAAGTTCAACTTTTCAGCACCCATTTCAGTGCTGAAAAGTAGAACTTTTCAGCATTTATTGTGAAAAGTGTTGCTATTCGATTCTGTTATTTTTGGTACAGAAAAGTAGGCTATTTCGTCGTTCAAGAATGACAGGAAAAGTAAGTAGTTTCACGACGAAATTGCAAAAAATGTATTTTTAGTCCCCTAAAACATATAAAAAAAACATCGAAAATTTAAAGTACATACTGTCCACTACGAGTAATGAAAAATCAAATAAAAAAGTTTAAAAAAATGAAAGAGTTTAAAAATTGAATTTACGAGCCATGGTTTCAACATTTCAAGGCAAAAAGTGTTTTAAAATGCATTAAACACCTGTCCAGTTGTTTTGCAATCATTAGTTTCCAAAATATCTAAAAATAATGCGAAAAAAAGTTTTTGCGGTGGAACTTCATAAATTTTTTTTTTTTTAAATCCAGCCCAAACATGCTAAATATGATTATCAATGCAAAAAAATGCATTTTAGATTGTTTTCAGTTGATTTAACTTCTATTTTCATTAAAATTTTAAAGTTTTTTTTTGATATTTTTTTTTGCCCCCTGATGTTTCAGACAAATTTTGAAGGGGGTGACATAAACTTTGAAAAATATTTGCAAAGGCCTAAATTTAAAAAAATACAAAAATGAAAATTCCTTTTAAAAAATGCGAAATTCTAGAGAATAAACCCGAGCAGACGGAAATAATGATTTTTTTTGTTATTTGATTGTTATTGTAATAAGAGACTAATAACACTTTTAGTTGTTTTTCGAGCAAATCTCTGTTATTATTTTATCATCCCAATAACAGTTGGAGGCATTCTTCCATAACAAAAAATGTTAATTCAAAGTTGTTTTGGCTTTCAACCAACTGTCAAACTGTTATTAACCCTCTACTGCCCATTTTTTTTCGATTTTTTTTCCCCCGTGTTCAGGAGGTCATTTTGAGAAACTTTTGTTCTACGAAAAACTTTACTTTTCTTGTTTTATTGTTTTTTTTTGTTTTTTTTAAGTATTTTAATTTGCATTTATATTGTTAAGTTTATGTTTGTAGTATTTGGCATATTCAATCACCTCCTATCATTACATTTTGCCTATCTAATTGTTTCATGTTTTAACAGTCACTTTTCAATTTTGTGCTTGTTTTTCACATATTCTGTTATAGAATGGCACCATTATTATTTAAATTGTAAAAAAATGCGTAGAGGCATATTCTGTGACACTACACAAATTACTGCATACTTCTTTTTACTTAAAATGTAAGAAATGTTAGTAAAAAACACAGCCAAAGTTGACCTCTTAAAAAAATTACATTATTAACACCTAATCTCCCAAGCTCGAGGAAAAAGGGGAATTCGTATGGAAAGGTCTCTTTTAAATTTGTTTTAAATTCGTTTTATTAAATTTAGATAATATGTCTGCGTTTCGAGAGCAACAAATTAACTATTTTAATCTTGTTCGCTTTAGAAAAGTGTGCAATACTATTAAAAAAAAATGCAATCTATATATATAAAAAATTTCGACGGTTTTTTTCGAACGCGAATCAATTCAACACGGAACGTCGGATCGAGGTGCTTTTTGTTGCGTTGGGTTCGTAAAAGTCCAAGGAAGGTTCTTACGCCAAAAAGTTACAACTTTGTCCACTCTGGAACCGATTCCGGAAAATCTGCAGGTTGTATGGGAAAAGTTACGTAAAATCAAATTTCGATCACAGGAGGCTGCAAACAAGCAAAAAATGTCAAGAAACGAAAAAATATACAAGACGAAGTTTGTCGGGTAAGGCTTGTTGTGTATATTTATCCACAGTGTTGGCATATGTTATTCAAAAAAAAGTTAGGAATAAAACAGTGATAGACAAACTTATTTTTCCAGGGAAAATCAAACCTCAAAAAATATCGACCACAAAATATAGTGATACACAGGAAAAAATCATGATAATATTTCATCGGGGAATGTGGACAGATTTTGTGTTAAAAAAATGCATTATTGCCTCTAAAATTTATTAATTAGCATCTTTTATGTTTAATTTAATTTATTCCAAATAATTTGAGGCAAAATTACATCAAATTTTTCAATTATACAAAGAACACTTTTTTTTACTGTGCACAATTACTCAAAGTAATCCATCTCTAATCAGTGCCCATTGTGTCACTGTGCCTCACGTGTTGGCAAAATGTCTCACGTCATCCTCAACAGCAAGACAAGCCAAGCAGCTCATCCTCCTCTAATCAATGTCTTCTTTGTCTTTAGCCGCGCACATCTTAGCGTATAAAAACCGCGCGCGCGTCTAGACATTCAAGTTCTCCCTTATCACTTCTTGACTGTACCTCCCCTCTTGTATGACATATGTACCAGTTGCTGTACTTACTTCCTTCTCCGGATGGTGCTTGTACTCCACCATACACGGTAGCTCCATGCCAAGGTCTGCGCAGGGGTGCTGTAGACTGTCCAGCTAAAAAAAAGAAGAAGGAAGGTTAGAAAATGGGTCATTTAGCTGCCGATTATGGTTCTGTTAGGTCCACGACTCACCAGCAGCGACACCGGATTCGTGCTGCGTCCCTCGAGACCGTCGGCCAGGCTGAACAGATCGTGCTCGACCAGGGACTTTTGCGAGTCGTAGTAGTTGAGTCGCGCCCGCAGCAGCTCGTCCGGATGGTTCTGAATCTGGTCCGGTGACCAATATGGCCAATTGCCGGCCAGCATGTACGACAGCGATATGCCGCTGGGTCCATTTCCTATTGAAAGGGAGAATTTAGAAAGGGAGAGAGTTGTAATTAAATCATGGTAAACTGCATTGTGTCGTTTGGCAGGATGATGATAGTCGGTTTGTGGTCAACTGGTTCGTAGGTAGCTGGCAACACTGGCCTTTTGTGTGACAAAAGGTGGTCAAAATCTTGTAAAGAAATTCAAATTTCAGCTGTTGCAACGCAAAGATTTATTAGTCTAGCGACCTTGTCAGTTTCTTGGCACTTTTTCTCACCAAAACAATTGTTTCAACCTTTCTCCGTCGAAAAACAACATCAAAACAGCATTAGTGATAATTCCTACCCGAATCCTGAAACGTTCTATTATTACTACCCTCAAGTTCTTCTAGAACTCGTGGTTCTATCACCAAGCCAATGCTACGCGAATGACTGGAACTTGATGACCCCTAAAGAAACCCCCCTCAGAAATGGCAGTAGCAGCAGTGTTGCTAACCGCAGGGGGGGGGGGGGTTCTGATGGTCCTGGGGGTCAATTTTAATCAAATGAATTTGGTGTACACACACGCGCGTGCCATAGAACGATTTGCTTCGTTTCGTTTCGTCAGCTTCTTGACTTTATAAATAGCCAATTTGGTGATTTGCCCACAGAGAAAAGGGAGAACCACTTTCTGGTCGGCACTCAGAAGGAGGGTAGATTTGCATGGCAGAGGAGAAGGGAAAATTGTTGCCATCGGGCAAATTGTATTCAACTGAAATTGCATTATAAATTGATGCGACTTTTGTGGTGGAGTTTGGTGAGAGTTAGTCTGGAAGTGGTTTGCCAAGTGAATTGGCGTTTGAAGAGACTGTAAGTATTTTTAAACCTCTCATTTACTGCCCTTTACAACATTCAATGATTTTAGAGATTTAATTTGACAATTTCAACTGTTTTATTATCTATTTTTGCAATTCTTCCAAGGAATGATACAAGTAAATTCACAATGTAGGTTATCTATAAAGGACATTATCAGCACTGAATGCCTAACTGGTTATGGCTACTAATAAAATTCTCACCATTGAAGATTGATCATCCGGATCCTTCTGGAAAAGTGACATCAACATCACTTCTGACTTAATTACTGAGAAGTAACCTTGTGTTTAGTTCTGTACCCTTTGTCTATTCTTATCAAAATTGAAAGTATTGGAAATTCCAAACTTTGTCTTGCGACTTAGTCAGCCTTCAGAAGCGACGCAATAGGGATCAATTCCTGTCACCTTTCTTTTTTTACAGACAAAACACACTCACACACGCGAGATTAGATAAAGAATATATTTCCACCGTGACACAGTAATTTCGGAGCTTATCTCGCGACTCGTGCTTACGGTGACTTGACCTGCAATGTGGTAATCTAATTTGGTTGGAATTGTACCCCACCTAGTGACATAAATTGGTATAATTTGGTTATACAACCCACAACTGGTGATTTTATCAAAATCGTAACAGTTTCGTAGTTTCTAACAAGGTTTTTCCTCCCTTAAATCATAATGCTAAATCAAAACTATTTTATTTATTTCAAAATATACTCACGTGTCGATAACATTTTTTGAGAGACATTCATATTAAAAACCAAGGTTGTTAATCGAAAACATTACACAGTCCAACAAGATTTTGTCTCTGAGACGAGTATATGTGTTCCTAGTAGAATTTTGCCTGCTGAATCCGAATCCGGGTCCAGAATTGCTCCAAATGGTCCCAATTTTGAGATACACCCGTTTGAAATGTTAGTTTAGGCCAAAATTAGCTACTTTGTCGACTATTTTACAAAAGAACTATTGAATAAACAAATAAACCAATACATGTATCTTAAAGCTCACGTTTTCCCCTTTCTGAAACACCCCTGGTTTTCAAAATTTGATTATTTCTACGCATATTTATAGCCATTTTAAAATTATATTTTCAGTTGGTTCTCATTCAAGTTTTTCCAACTTGCATGCAAGTCAAATTCTAATTTTAAAATGGCTATAAATATGCGTAGAAACAATCAAATTTTAAAAACCAGGGGTGTTTCAGAAAGGGGAAAACGTGAGCTTTAAGATACATGTATTGGTTTATTTGTTTATTCAATAGTTCTTTTGTAAAACAGTCGACAAAGTAGCTAATTTTGACCTAAACTAACATTTCAAACGGGTGTATCTCAAAATTGGGACCATTTGGAGCAATTCTGGACCCGGATTCGGATTCAGCAGGCAAAAATCTACTAGGAACACATATTCTCGTCTCAGAGACAAGAAACATTTGATTTTTTGTTGAACTGTGTTATCGTCGATAATATTATCGTCTGACGATAACGATAATGGTTATTGTTATCGTTTTTTTTTTCGATAATTCTATCGGCGATAATCTTATCGTCGATAGTGGGCTAACTTAGTTAGTAAGTTCCGAAATATAAATATGTACTAAAATTTTTTTTAACAGAATGCAGTATTTTTTCGACAATACTGAAATTTTCATAATTTGCAATATGGGTATCAAACGAAACGAAATGTTGTATGTTTCTTTCACTTTATTAAAATATTTTTGAACATACTAAAATTTTCACAAAATGCTGTATTTTTTGGAAAATACTCAAATTTTCTTAATTTGCATTTTGTTTTTTTTTTCAATTTATAATTTTTTTTGAAAACTAAATTTTTCACGAATTACCGTTTTTTTTGTTGAAAATACTTACGAAGCGAAATTTTACATGCTTCATACATTTTAAACTGTTTTTGCTTCATATCACACAAAATTTGTGCATCGTTTGATACCCATATTGCATATTTAAAAAAAAATGTATTTTCGAAAAAATACGGTACGGTAAAAATAAACTCCAATAAAGTAATAAAGCATACAAAATTTCGCGTCATTTGATACCCGTATTGCACATTTCCAAATTTTGAGTATTTTCGAAAAATACGGTATTTTCTGAAAAAGTTTGTATTTATAAAAAAACATCTTTTAATGTGATAAAGCGAACTAAATTTCGCTTCGTTTTAAACTCATATTACACATTTTGAAAATTTGAGTGATTTCGAAAAAATACGGTAAATTGTAAAAAAAAATTGTATTTTCAAAAAAAAGCTCTAATTAAGTGAAAAAAACATTTAAAAAAATTCGCTTCGTTTGAAATTTGTCGGTTGTAACTATTTTGTTGTGTTTATAAGAATTGTACATACAGCAATTCCATTTGAAAAGAGCCTAAACCAAAAAAAAAGTTCTCCGATCGGGCTCAAAAATTTTCTGGGGGTTTCTTGGACAAAATAATTAGACTCGTATTTTTTTGTTTGACCATTAGGGTTACCTACATCTAGGGTGGTTCGAAAATGGCAGTTTTAGTAATTTTTCACAAAAACCACTTTTTTCAAAAATCATATCTCCGAGTCATTTCATCCAATTTTAGCTGTCTTAGACGCAAAAGAAAGGTAATGAGTTTAGCTATTTGAGAAAAATAGTAAGAAATTTCAAAAATCTGGCTTAACATTTGAAAAAGTCGTATGACAACTTAAAATGGCATTTGGCCGTGTCTGGGCCAAAGAGCCTAAGTCTGAAAATATTTTTATTGGATTCCTCGTAAAATTTCACAAGGATTAAAGTTATAGTCAACAAAATCTGTCAATATTCCCCAATGTAATATTACCATGATTTTTTTCAACTGTAAAGGGGTAATTCTCCGCCAACTCACACAGCAGTTGCCCCGACCCCTCTTCGATTTGCGTGAAACTTTGTCCTAAGGGGTAACATTTGTCGCTGGTCACGAATCCGAGGTCCGTTTTTTGATATCTCGCGACGGAGGGGCGGTACGACCCCTTCCATTTTTGAACATGTTTAAAAAGAGGTGTTTTTCAATAATTTGCAGCCTGAAACGGTCATGAGATAGAAATTTGGTGTCAAAGGGACTTTTATGTAAAATTAGACGCCCGATTTGATGGCGTACTCAGAATTCCGAAAAAACGTATTTTTCATCGAAAAAAAACACTAAAAAAGTTTTAAAAATTGTCTCATTTTCCGTTACTTGACTGTAAAAAAATTTGGAACATGTCATTTTATGGGAAATTTAATTTACTTTTCGAATCTACATTGACCCAGAGGGTCATTTTTTCATTTAGAACAAAATTTTTTATTTCAAAATTTCGTGTTTTTTCTAACTTTGCAGGGTTATTTTTTAGAGTGTAATAATGTTCTACAAAGTTGTAGAGCAGATAATTACAAAAAATTTGATATATAGACATAAGGGGTTTGCTTATAAACATCACGAGTTATCGCGATTTCACGAAAAAAAGTTTTGTAAAAGTTACTTTTTGCGTTTCTCTTTGTTTCGTCGTCCGTGTCGGTCGCGGGTGACCATGAACGGCCATGTTCGATGACGACCAACTTTTTCAAAACTTTTTTTTCGTAAAATCGCGATAACTCGTGATGTTTATAAGCAAACCCCTTATGTCTATATATCAAATTTTTTGTAATTATCTGCTCTACAACTTTGTAGAACATTATTACACTCTAAAAAATAACCCTGCAAAGTTAGAAAAAACACGAAATTTTAAAATGAAAATTTTTGTTCTAAATGAAAAAATGACCCTCTTGGGTCAATGTAGATTCGAAAAGAACATTAAATTTCCCATAAAATGACATGTTCCAATTTTTTTACAGTCGAGTAACGGAAAATGGGAGAATTTTTAAAACTTTTTTAGTGTTTTTTTCGATGAAAAATACGTTTTTTCGGAATTCTGAGTACGCCATCAAATCGGGCGTCTAATTTTACATAAAAGTCCCTTTGACACCCAATTTCTATCTCATGACCGTTTCAGGCTGCAAATTATTGAAAAACACCTCTTTTTTCGCATGTTCAAAAATGGAAGGGGTCGTACCGCCCCTCCGTCACGAGATATCAAAAAATGGACCTCGGATTCGTGATCAGGGACAAAAGTTACCCCTTAGGACAAAGTTTCACGCAAATCGAAGAGGGGTCGGGGCAACTTTTCCCGATTTCGTGTGAGTTGGTAGAGAATTACCCAAAGATGATGGCAAAATCAAATTAATTTGCTCATCTTTATTCAAAATGACGTCAACATTGCACGAGATTTCATCAACCGTCAACCGCGAGTGTTCTCACTTTTGATTCCCTTTTTTTGTTGTTGTTGTTGCTTTCACTATTTACAGTGTGGTTTATTATTATTCACCTCGCCACCATCAAAAGTGGTCGACTCGTCACTCTATGGAAAGTGGCTGGCGGCACTGATAAGAGATAGTGGCGATAATTTACAATAAAAGTGGTAAAAAGTGCTTATCATCAACACGCCTATCGCGGTGCTTACACTCACCGTGTGGGAATTGCGCCGTTTTCAAGTGGTCTGTTTCACCCCCAAGTGGCGCATCTATTGTTATAGTTTTCAAAGTAAATAGTTATACAGTCGACTCTCTGGTTGTCAATATCCAAGGGACCGTTGAGGTAGAGAACCATCAGTTTACAGAACGATGCAAAATGAAGACTCGATTGAAAATATTTTTTTCTTGATACCCAGCTATGGGAGAGAATCATGGCCACGTCCATCAAACAAAAACAAACTAATGTCAAACACCCTTCAAAGCTTCGTTTCGCCAAGAAAAATGTCTATGCAAGCCATGATAAAGTGAAATTATTGACAACCGGAAGAGATTTTTAAAGCAAACAGAATCCAAGGGACCGTCGAGGAAGAGATCCTTCAAACAAGGGAAAATATCGAGGAATGAAGATAATTAAAGTATGCAGATTGAAGGGACTGAAGAGTTCATCTATAGGTGGAGAATTATTGATATCGAGAAGATCGACAGCCAGAGAGTCGACTGTACTTAATATAAAGTGAAGCACTTTTTTCTGCTAAATTCAATCATAAATCAATATCTCTTATCATAAAACACTTGAAAATGCGAATCTAGTTCACACTTTAGCAAATCACCCTTCCCAGAATCCCAATTGGAAGTGAAATACCCGACGGAAACAAACAGTTCGTCGACCACCAACACCAGTTTGCCGACGTCAACAGGAATTCCCTTGGTTTTGAACTTTGAATCTTTTTGCGTCCGCTCACGAGATTGTGTGTTCGCCGCAAAGAAATAATCATTTTTGATGAGGAGGCACGGTTCGCGAATAAGATTACGAGTCACATGCGCACACATGTTTACGGACGGGCACACACCCGAGCTCACGAACACGGGTCAGGATTTATGATAAGCCACTCATTCTACCGGCTATAGATAATGTCTGTCAGTACGGTGGTGGCAACAAACAGCAATTATTTTAAATATATGAACCGGTACTGCCGCTGAGTTTAATCTACCTCTGAGTGAGAGATATGACGACTTTAAATAAATTTAAATGAGCTTTATTAAACTTGGCATGTTTGTCAGAATTACATTCCAGTTTTTTTGGTTTGTTGTCGAGACTTTCTGGAAGTTTCTTGTTTGGGATTTTTGAATTATTTTTTTTTCTTTGCAGAAAAAATCAATTACACACAAGACAACAAACTGCAAATGTAAAGATATCATTCCGCGAAAAAGCTCTGATAAATATACTCCACTTAATCCTCGTTCGCAGATAGTGCGTTCAAATAAAAAAAAAACGGAATCGACGTAACACCTTATAATGTGGCCCTCTTAAACCTTGCGGTTTCGTCAACGGATCCACAGGCGTGTATCGTTCTTTTTGCGACAAGACTCCGCCTCCCGGGTCTCCTAAGTGTGAAGGTATGGCACGGGGAGAGGGCACCGAATACCTATATTTACACTTAGAATTTTTTGCGTCCGCCTCGGGATTCGAACCGGCGACCTCTGGATTGTGAGTCCAGTGCGCGGTCCGATTGATCCACACAGGCAGACAGGCAGTGCGTTCAAATACTTCAGCTATTACTAATCCCTATACCGCCGTGTTACGCATAATTGTCCCATGTCATTTTTTGGTCGATTCTGACTTTTTGTCATTTATATGTTTAATTTGACCGTGGCCGGGACCGTGGTGTAGGGGTAAGCGTGATTGTCTCTCACCCAGTCGACCTGGGTTCGATCCCAGACGGTCCCGGTGGCATTTTTCGAGACGAGATTTGTCTGATCACGCCTTCCGTCGGACGGGAAGTAAATGTTGGCCCCGGACTTAAAAGGTTAGGTCGTTAGCTCAGTCCAGGTGTAGGAGTCGTCTCCCTGGGTCCTGTCTCGGTGGAGTCGCTGGTAGGGAGTTGGACTAACAATCCAAAGGTCGTCAGTTCGAATCCCGGGGTGGATGGAAGCTAAGGTGTAAAAAGAGGTTTGCAATTGCCTCAACAATCAAGCCTTCGGACACCTAGTTTCGAGTAGGAATCTCGCCAAGGCAATGCTGTAGAGCGAATAATTTGATTTTGATTTTGATGTTTAATTTGACGTATACTTTCAGAAAAACACATAAAATCTAGTACTTTGTTAGGAAACTCATTGAAAACAACACCAAGTCTTTTTGTCCCATCGTTAAACTTCTACGCATAATTGCCCCTCCGAGTATTTTCTATCACGAAATCATTAAGTTTTACGAATTGCTGTATCTTGTTTACATGTTGTTTATCAAGAGGATAACTAATAACTGCTAACTGGGATGATTGGGGATGTATAAGGTGAATAGGCCCCCAAGGGACAATCATGCGTAGAAATACAAAAAAAAAACGGTCGAAACATTTCAATCAGGTTTTTCTCAGTTGCACTTTTTTGAACATGGGACAATTATGCGTAGAACGGCAGTATTGTTAACAACCACTGCGCCATGACTCAAGTGCAACGCTGAATTTGCCACTTGAAGTTTTTATAAACCAAACCAATCTATATGTAGGTTAGTCCATGTTTATAATGTACAAGGAAAGATCTGTCAACTCAATTCGTCAATTCGAGAAAACTTTTTCAAAAAGTCGTATCAACATAGAAAGGCGTCCTTGTGTAATGTCAATTCACCAGCTTTTTTTTACCCAATTGCCAAAAATATTCAAGGCCTTTGAAAACGTTTCGAAAAGTTCAACTTATCAGCATTGTTATTTTTGCGCTTGACGACGTTGTGAAAAGTTAAACTTTTCCCACCTCAAATGAGTTCCATGATGCTCTCTTTTCTTTGCGCGCTTAACGCAGGCCATTTCATCACTTCTAATTTAGTTCTAAAGGACAGGAAAAGTTAGTAGGGGAAATATACCCATTCCCATCACTCTAAGCGGTGGTGTTTGAAAAATGCTCGACATTCCAGGGTGTTCCTTGAAATTTACCAAAATTAGGTACACCAACCAGTAGAGCAGCTTTTTGTGAACATTTCTGTTGAATTTGACTTTTACCAAATGTTATTCCTATTTCTTTTACAAGCATGTAACAAAAATATTTCCAAAGCCTATTTTCGTCGGACGAGAATGCCCTGTTGCCCACGCAATTTTTATTACCGTCCAATTTTTTTTTCAGCACACTTTTGTGACAAACAAACGTTACTACCAACACCACCAGCGGCGCGTGTAGGAGTGAGCCAGGGATGCCAGAAAACTTCTTCTAGAAACGCTACTTTTTGTTAGTTTAGTCCGCGTTGTTCTTCATTTGCACTTCGCTTCTCGCTCGGTTTTCGTCGGGCCTTCGACGAGAATAGGTAAAACGTCAACTGACTCGAGACGTTTGTTTTTTTTTTATAGCGCTTGTTCATAAATTACATGTTTCGGGATTTTTTAACGTGAAAAGTTAAAACAAGTGCAACAGAATATATTTCCGGTAGCTGGATGCAATTTTGTTTCTCAAGCGCTGTGAAAACGTTAGCGCAAGTGAAAAGATTGTTATGGCGACTTTCGTTAAGCGGTTAAGCTCTCAGTGAGTGTGAAAGTTTGTGCCGAAATTTTGATAAAAAGTGCATTAAATTTGATATGTTTGGCCGGTAAATGGCAACATTTATGTGCTTACTCGAGGCGGAGCTGTTGCTGGTAAGTTTATGGCCTAAATTTTCCATATGCCGAAGATAGGCGATTCACTGATTGAAACATGACTGCAGAGTCAGAGTCGTCTTTTTGAAGAGTCGGAGACGTCAAATATTGAGAAGCCAAAGTTGGATTTACAACAGCTAGAGTCGGGTCAACAACTTTGTATGAAACTTGTTGTTGGAGTCGGAGTCGGAGTTGGAGGATTTTTTTTTTCGGAGTCGCTGAATCTACATAAGCCAGATTCGGAGTCCCTAAATTTTCGGAACCCAAAGTCGAACTCGGAGTCGCTTCAAATGCAAATAATTTTTGGAATCAAGTCTAACTTCTCAAAAGGTCAAAATCAAGTTTTGAAGAAAAATAAATGGATTATTTTTTACCGAATTCTCATTACTTTTTCCTACAACTTTGTCGAAGATACAATCAGAAAATGCTTTATTCTTCTTCGTTGTGTGATTTGTTATATTCATTAAGATATTTCATTGATCATGGAGAAAAAAAATACAAGACAATACACTAAAAACCACTCAATCATTCAATCAATCAAAGTGTGCAAAAATAATTCCAACTCTCGTCAATCATCAAAACGTGATCCCTTTCAGGCGCGAATGCTTGTTGATGATTCAGTCAGGAGCATTCAATTAGCAATGCTGGATAAAAGAATCCTGCCCCACAAGAGAAACATGAAGAAACACGTTTCACAAGGTAGTGCTACAAACGATGGTAGAAAGTTCTCGATTAAGGCTTGATTGCACTGTGAATTATTGATTGAAAGTTTTTAAGACTCACTCAACTGGTTCTAAATCAAACTCATTAAACCAGTCCAGTGCTGGACTATGACTTGCACATATTTCTAGCTTTAATGAACTCATTCACGTTTTATCCGGAAGATCTTGGACGTCACCGCAAGTCTGGCTTTTTGTTGTTGTTTTCAAGTGCAAACTTGTAGGAACATGTCGTTTCATCGCTCGTAACACAAATACAAACAGTTCCACTTATATACCGCCGCCAGGTCGACATCATTAGAGTAGTTGAGCGAAGGTGTTCCACGAATCGTACCCCCAGTTGGAGTTTATATTGTTTGTGCTAACAGTAGCAGTTGACCAACATCGAACTCATCCTTCAAGAAATTGGTTTGAGACTTTTCAAATGTACTTACCGATAATAACAACGTCCTTGTAGATAGTATCCATACTGATGAGGTTCCTGCTGGCGATGATATCCTTCATTTTGAACTAGATTGTGTGGTTTTTCGTCCTTTTCCGGGCACACTGACTCACAATTTTCCTAAACTGATAAGCAATAACTTTCTCTCTAGAGCGAGCAATTAAGGATCAATCAATTGCAAAAATTGCGCAACCTTGCGTTGCGAGAATCCTTTCCACAATTTTCTACACAGCAGAACGCGGGCGGTTTTTCCAGGTCGCGTTTCTCGTTACGATTATCGCGTAACAAAAAGAGGGAAAATACTAAAAATACGGATCTTCCTTGTGCTTTCCTTCCTGTGGCCAGCGTTATATCACTCGAACGAAGCTTGCTCGTTTCGTTTCTTTGCGCTTTCTTGCCGTTTTTTTTTGCTTCAAGTGATTCACACGACTCCACGGTCTGGATTCATTCGCGGCCGGCACTGGACTATGGGCTCGCGGCGTGCTTCCCCCGTTCTTATATGTAGAGTTATTCGCGCGTCCATTCGCGCTCGCACAAATACCACCACAAACCCCCGTGTGAACCGCGATAGAGTCCTCCTCGTGAGTTAAGTGGAAGCACAAATATACTAGCACAGCCGGCGTCGAGCACGTTGCTTCGAGAGGGAGTACATAAACGGAGTTCAGACCAATACAAAGCGAAACAGACGAAAGCTTCAATCGGATGAACGGAAAGATTCTCCAGGGAGGGAATATTATCGCGCTAAAATGATAAGCTCAAGTTGTAACAACAACGGCAAAAATTCACCGATTCATGCTAATTACCGACAGAGATAGCCTAAAATCGATATCTTTGCGCACCACACAAGTGGTCCGTCCCCACGGGGCAAGTCACGCGCGATTAGTATATCGAGACGATGACGTAACGGATAACGGTTTGATTTATACTATTAGTAATAATGATAACAGCGCGCGATAAGTGTTTTCGTGCAGAGTTGATCACGTTGTGAGTGGGTATCTGAAAAACAGAAAGATAAAAAAACAATTATTAAAATCAGCATTACAATGCAAAAAAACTACAAGACCCCTTCACAATGTTACTCCCCAAAGTGATAACAAATCTTCCTCTTCCCCTTCTTCATCTTCAGCGAAAGTGTCTGGAAAATAACGCAAGCTTCGTCATCATCGCCACCCAGTGTGTGTCCATGTAGCAAAGACAAAACGAGCATAGTTGGGGAAACACCATGCAACAGCAACAGATTATGGAACCGGTCTGGCGCGGCCGGCATCTGTCAGCCGGTTTCCCAAACTTTCCAGAATGAGCTCGGTGGAACAAAGCACGTGCTTGTTTTGGGGTGGTTGAACAAGGTTGTGTATTAGTTGAGGTTACTATGTTTGCAATTGACTAAATTTAGACTAGTTAGTGAATGTTCTACATTTCCTTAATCCTAAAAGTTTGTGTAGTGTAAAAAAATAAATTTATCAAAAAAAGTTTAGTTTGTTATAATTGTGGGAAAAACAATTCTTAATTGTGTAAAGAACTTTTTAAAATTTATTTTTTATGATTTTTTGAAGCAGGATGTGGACGATTACTGACTGATATTGAGATAAGCTGTATCAACACAATCCAAGTCTGATACAAATTACACTTTCCAATAATTTCACTGCCGGCCTACGGATATTCGATTGAAAATTCGTAAGTTTTTTGACAAATATTTTTTTGCCCCCTGATTTTTCGGGCCAATTTTGAAGGGGGGGGCGGCTTCAGCAGGTTTTGAAAAAAAAAACCTTACTTAATTCACCCTTAGGTGGTTGGGGCCTTCCTCACATTTAGAGGGTAATGCTATCCAAAATAGATACAAAAGGGCGGACCTTTCAGTGTTCTATCAACTTGATTGATTACACTACACGACAAAACAAAACTTGTATCATGCGCAGAACGATATCTCATCGGTTCCTCAGTTAAAAGGCTTCCCCGAATCCGATGCAATCGACAGAATTTGATTTTATGTCTAAGCAGACTTACCAGAAGTTTGTAAATTTTTAAAAAATAAAATATCGAACAATTAAAAAACCATGCGTCTCCTCCAAATTATATGAGCCACCTACAAGCATATGGAAGGCCTGGTAAATCCATTTCCTTTAAGCACAACGGAAACAACCAATACAAATGTATTAAAGGTTCGGAGGGTCCACAACTAGCATTTTTTGTACGATTATTAAAATAAATATTAAAGTTTAAAATTAAAATATTTGAAAAAAATGCAAAGAAAAAAAATAATAATTGAAATTACAATCCAGAATTTCAACTTTTGAATGAAAACAAAAACATTCGAACATCCCTACAATTGATATGCAATCATTAGTTTAAAAAAAAATGTAAGATTTGACGAAACAAAAGTTGCGTCTTTCAATTTCGAAAATATTGGTACCCAAAAATGTATACGTCATCGCTCAAATTATAAAGTTATCGCAAGCAAAAAAAATCCCCTAAATCCCAGTTTATCTCAGAATCCTGTTGATGAACACCTCCCATTTTTGAGTATGGTACGTTAAATTTCTTAAAGAAACAACCTTAAAATGTTTTCAGACATAAGCACTTTGGTCCAGACACGGTCAAAACGACATTTTTAAGTTTAATACAACATTTTCTAATGTTAGGCTGGACTTTTCGATCCTCAAACTATTGTTCTTTGAAAGGCCACCCTAGCACGGTGTTGGTTAATGGCAATAAAAAAATAAAAATAAATATTTTGGCCAAAGAATCCCAGAAATTTTTTCAAACCCGATCCGAAAACTTCTATTTGGTTTACCTACATTTCAAATGAAATAGCTGTTTTACGAAAATCTATTTTTTCCAAATTTCCAATTCTCAAAGTAGGCTATAGCCTAATTATAATTTTAACAGATCATTTTTTTATGATTTTTGGTTCAAATTCACACTTTGTGCATTACGAAAGCCGTTTTCAAAAAAAAAAAAAAGATGAATTTTTGTTATTTTTGTTTAACAAAATAGAACCTCGTCACGCACCGGGATAGTCTTGAGAGTCTTAACCCCATATTGCAGCCAATTTGATCCATCTAACATCGAGATATCATGGCATCCGTAAATCAACCCGGTTTTTAAAAACGATCAGATAGTTTGACAGTTATCTATGCGCATTTTCAAATTTCAAGCTTAACGGTGCACATCAATCAGAGCTTTTGCACCAAGATTTTTGTTACAGATAATTAAGTATTTTCAAAACTACGGGAACTATTGATATAATTTTTGATTCATCCCCTAAAGTACTGTCTACTAATCGATTTACAAAAAAAATTTGCATATTTTCACAAACAGATTGTTGCAGGATTTGGTCCGTAAGTTTGTCTATTTTGGAATAAGAAGACAACAACTTCCTTGGTTGCTGTGCACCCTTAAATTGTTTGTGCCTCACTTTAATTATTAAATGTCTTCATGAAACTTTTAGGTGTAAGCATATCCCATTTTTTTAATTGATTTAATAAGTTCTCTGAAATATCAAATTTTAAGATATTCCACTAGGGTGTAATATGGTTGTATGGAAAAAAAATTAAGTTGTCCAAATTTAGCGAGCACAGCCACTTTTTAGTTCCTTTTGGGGTCCTTAACAACTCCCCAAAGTTTGGGAACGATTGGTTTAGTGCTCACTTTGCGCAAAGCGATTCAATTTTCCATATAAATTTGTATGAGAAAAACTATTTTTTTGGATTTTGATATTTATAAAATCCACGTTTCACACTGTACTAAAACCGGATTCTTATTCGGATGCTCTGAAAGGTGCTCTACAACTTTCCCGAAGAGAGTATGGTGCTAACTTGCTCCTAAAAAAAGATACAGCGTGTTAAAAACTCGTCTAAAACGTGTTTTTTGCTCGAAAATCACGTTTTAGACGAGTTTTGAGGACGCTGTATCTTTTTTCAGGGACAAGCTAGCACCATACTCTCTTCGGGAAAGTTGTAACGCATCTTTTAGAGCATCCGAATATGAATCCGGTTTTAGTACAGCGTGAAACGTGGATTTTATAAATATCAAAATCCAAAAAAAAATGTGTTTTTTTATACAAATTTATAAAAATTGAAAATTGATTCGCTTTGCGCAAAGTGAGGACTAAACCAATCGTTCCCAAATGTTGGGGAATTGTTTAGGACCCCAAAAGGAACTGAAAAATTGCTGTGCTGGAAAATCGATTTTGATATTACACCCTAATATTCCACATGTATGTAAGCCCTTTACAAAATATCATTATGGCGACGAAATTCTGCAATCTTCACCATCAACAACATTCTACCAAACAATCCTGGAATAACTCAAAAACCCATAACACAGCGTGTGCGTGATCCAGACCACGTTGATTGACCGTAAATAGCGCTCCGATTGTTTACCAACAGTGCGCGCGGTTACCTAAGAACAAGATCCCGATTTACAGTAAAACGGGGTGACTTTGATAGGTTTGAGATTTTTCCGCAAAATGAAGAGTACAATTAAAATACGTACGAAATGGCATATAATCATACTCTCCGTGGTAGAGAAGTGTTCAAAGTACCTCAAGGAGAACTTTTCATAACATTTTGAAAAGTTTAAAAAGTTAGTTAACTATAGTTAAGAAAATGTTGGTGAAACTCATTATTTTGAACTTCTCAAAGCGTCATGATTTTCTCAATAAACATGATTTTTAATCGGAAAACGGAATGCATTTTCGGATTCTTTGGACAATTTTCCACTAGGAGAAGGTTGAATAAGTTTGTAAATAATAAATAATATGTGGTTTTGGAACACAATTTTAAAAAATCTCGAAATTTATATGCAATTTCAGTTGAACAAATTTCATGTAAAATGTGAAAACTTGTGATTCGTGCTTCGAATTCAGTATAAAATGCAATATAAATCGATAATTTTACAAACAAAACTAGTTTTAACAAATTTCCAGCAAAATTCTGACTTTTCAACAATTTTACCTAAAATTTATATAGATTTTGTTAAAAAGCTTATAAACCTAGTTTACTAAATATAAACTTTGTTTTTTTTTCTTAAAAACTATATCAGCTACTTTAGTGATGCTACATTTAACGTACAAATAAAGTTTGAACATCTTAAATATGATTTTAACAAGAAAAACTATGACTATCAAAGTCACCCCGGAATTTGAACTAGGAATTTTTAACGTAACAATTTTTCTAAACACTATTGAAAAAACTTTTTTTCCAAAATAGTGCATGGACTTTGAGTGGCCTACCCCAGTACATGTTTTAAAAATAATAATCTTGAGAAAAAGCTTACCTGTTGGAAAATATTCCAAAAACAAATTGAAATCCTATCAAAGTCACCCCGGTTTACGGTACGTAAATAACCAACCACACCACACTCGTTCTAGACAAACTTGACCCATTCGGGCAGTTAATGGCACTTGTAACATTGCTCGCAGCGGTATAGTTGTTACACGGGTAATAACGATCATGTGCACCGGCCGCTAGTGCTACTACACACTAATAAACGATCACTCAGTTTTATGGCTTTTGACCTAAAGTGCCGGTAGTAACGGCCGAGAAGAACCTTTGCGCCCCTTCCATTCATCAGAGTGGAATATATGGCGTTTCGACGTTACGTTCGAACGCTAGCGAATCACGTTTTTGGTTCCGCTGGGGTTGATTCAGTTGACTGAACTTTATAAACATTGTTTTAAGAGGCATTTAGATTGGAATGAATAAATTGCGTTCCTTTTCAAAACGAAAGTAGTTGCTTTATAGACAATTTCAATTTTAACGTTATAACGACATTGTTCATGCTTTCAAATTGATTCTGAGCAGTGAAAATATAATTTACTCATTGATGATCTTTTGAGAGCCCGAAAGCGAGAGAAAGAAACTCAAACTCATTTAGCGATTTTTTTGTATCATGATGTTTATGAATCCGAGTCAAGATTTTAATCCTATATAAATTTTCGAGAAGATTCCTACATAACAATCACGAGCTTGCAGAAATCAGGCAACACAATCATAATAAAAAAAAACTTTGCACGCGATACCTACTCGCGATGACCAGACAACCTTGGCTATTCTGCAAGCAGGCGCTCTTGTCAGAGCCTCCTGAGATAATGTAAAGGCCACTGCCACCAGCGGTGATGAAGATGATAAAGAAGCTATAATTTGCACATGTCAAAAAGAGAAAAGGCCCTATTCATGTAGCAGTTTGATGAAGACTTTCTGTTTTAAATTTATTTTTCAAGAATAATTATGACGTTTATAATCTAGTTAAATAAACAACATTTATTAAGAACACAAAACCTTCAAATTTATGTACATGGTCAGGGTCACACAACTACTAACTCACTGGAAAAGCAGTAAATTCAAAAGTAAATTCGAATCAGACTCACGTGAATTTCGAGAGTATTTAACAGCTACATGTTATAAAGTAATTATTTTGGGTTTATCACACGGCAGTGATAATTTCTATAACTTTTTTGCGCAAATAGAGTATTAAATTCAATATTAAAAATATGATTTAACTTAAAAACTTTATGAACTCCGTTTTATATTTCTAAAGAATATTAAGATATATTTTAAACTGACACAAAGTTCAAATACCCAATCGAGGATGTCAAGTTCTCCCCCTCAACAATATGTCACGAACAAAACTTTACGCTGAAATCGCAAGTTATCGACAAGGTGCAAAAATTAACGCGCTGTTTACTCCTCGTCACGGCATTCTTCCGCAAATTAGTGGTAAATAATTATATCTTTACTACCCCAACGAACCACACCACAACACACACACATCATAAAACGGGTTGTATTTGTGCAAATCCGTCAAATTCAGGCCGCCATCGATCATTCTAGTGCTATAAATCGCGCGAACTCAAGTTCAACCTAGCGTTCGACAAGAATCGACTCGGTTGTATTATGTATTTTTTTCAAGTGCAAAAACCCGTGGAAACAGGTTTTTTAGCTTTAGAAACCGGTTGCATTGCTCCGCGGTTGTGTAATAGAGCCCTTATCGGGGAGGAAATGGGTAAAACTGTTACCGAACAAATCTGTGGTAATTAACACGCTTAATTTAAGATACTTTAAATAAAATTCTACTGTTCTACTGGCTTAACCACATTTTTCTCACTTTTGTTCGCAATTATTTAAAAAAAATGAAATTTTATGCATTCTAAATTTAACGTGCACGTTCAGAATCTAGGACGTAACCCACAATTGAGATCAAATTCCCATAGATAGAATTTCAAAACACGGTGAGGTAACCGACCCTATTGGGATTGCAAAGTAGGAAACCCGCGGTGCGACCGGGTGCTGCTGACCAAGCATTTAAACTCACTGAATCATGCGGAGAACCGGTCCCGGCGATTTTTTACGGGCTATTGGTTGATTATAATCGACCGAGTTCACTACTCGACATACATCATTGCACCTGAGGGGGAGGGGGGAGAGTGGGGTTTTGGGGGGAGATACAGGTAGCCAAGCGGACGGGACACGGTGGACTCTGGACCCCTGGGATGAAATTTATGCAAATACCTGTGCCGGGGACGCTTTCACAAACACAAGTGACCTTGTGCGAAAGCATGATTTTTTTTGTGTGGGTGTTATGGGAAAACAAAACGGTTGAATTTGCAAGCAATACCTGTTTTAAAATGCCAAAAGGCCACGGAAAACGGTAGGTTAAATAAAATAAAAAATTAAGTGTTTTTTTCCACTCTCAACACAACTTTTTTTTTCAATTACATAAAAAGCCATACGGCAATGTAATATCACAATGCTGATAAGCTAAAACATACAAATATTTTTAAAATATTTAAAATTGCTTATTGCAGATTATTCTTACATACATATTTTCTGTCTTCAGCATTTGAGAGCGGTACAGACCACTGTTCAGTTTATTTCTTAGAATTTCTTTGCATTTCTTTGAACTCAATTGTTTTTTTTTTTAATTCTTCTGAATTTCTTCGAAATTAAGGAATTTCTTTGAGGTTTTTTTTAATTTCTTTGAATTTCTTTGATTTTTTTTCAAATTACTTTGAATTTCTTTAAATTTCTTCGATTTAAAAAAAAACAAATTTCTTTGAATTTATTTGTATTTTTTTTAATTTTTTTTTTAATTTCTTTGAATTTCTTTGAATTTCTTTGAATTTCTTTGAATTTCTTTGAATTTCTTTGAATTTCTTTGAATTTCTATGAATTTCTTTGAATTTCTTTGAATTTCTTTGAATTTCTTTGAATTTCTTTGAATTTTTTTTGAATTTCTTTGAATTTCTTTGAAATTCCTTTGAATTTCTTTGAATTTATTTGAATTTCTTTGTATTTCTTTGAATTTCTTTGAATTTCTTTGAATGTCTTTGAATTTCTTTGAATTTCTTTGAATTTCTTTGAATTTCTTTGAATTTCTTTGAATTTCTTTGAATTTCTTTGAATTTCTTTGAATTTCTTTGAATTTCTTTGAATTTCTTTGAATTTCTTTGAATTTCTTTGAATTTCTTTGAATTTCTTTGAATTTCTTTGAATTTCTTTGAATTTCTTTAAATTTCTTTGAATTTCTTTGAATTTCTTTGAATTTCTTTGAATTTCTTTGAATTTCTTTGAATTTCTTTGAATTTCTTTGAATTTCTTTGAATTTCTTTGAATTTCTTTGAATTTCTTTGAATTTCTTTGAATTTCTTTGAATTTCTTTGAATTTCTTTGAATTTCTTTGAATTTCTTTGAATTTCTTTGAATTTCTTTGAATTTCTTTAAATTTCTTTGAATTTTTTTGAATTTCTTTGAATTTCTTTGAATTTCTTTGAATTTCTTTGAATTTCTTTGAATTTCTTAGAATTTCCTTGAATTTCTTTGAATTTCTTTGAATTTCTTTGAATTTCTTTGAATTTCTTTGAATTTCTTTGAATTTCTTTATATTTCTTTGAATTTCTTTGAATTTCTTTGAATTTCTTTGAATTTCTTTGAATTTCTTTGAATTTCTTTGTATTTCTTTGAATTTATTTGAATTTCTTTGAATTTCTTTGAATTTCTTTGAATTTCTTTGAATTTCTTTGAATTTCTTTGAATTTCTTTGAATTTCTTTGAATTTCTTTGAATTTCTTTGAATTTCTTTGGATTTCTTTGAATTTTCTTGAATTTCTTTGAATTTCTTTGGATTTTTTTTGAATTTCTTTGAATTTCTTTGAATTTCTTTGAATTTCTTTGAATTTCTTTCAATTTCTTTGAATTTCTTTGAATTTCTTTGAATTTCTTTGAATTTCTTTGAATTTCTTTGAATTTCTTTGAATTTCTTTGAATTTCTTTGAATTTCTTTGAATTTCTTTGAATTTCTTTGAATTTCTTTGAATTTCTTTGAATTTCTTTGAATTTCTTTGAATTTCTTTGAATTTCTTTGAATTTCTTTGAATTTCTTTGAATTTCTTTGAATTTCTTTGAATTTCTTTGAATTTCTTTGAATTTCTTTGAATTTCTTTGAAATTCCTTTGAATTTCTTTGAATTTCTTTGAATTTCTTTGAATTTCTTTGAATCTTTTTAAATTTCTTTGAATTTCTTTGAATTTTTTTGAATTTCATTTGAATTTCTTTGAATTTCTTTGAATTTCTTTGAATTTCTTTGAATTTCTTTGAATTTCTTTGAATTTCTTTGAATTTCTTTGAATTTCTTTGAATTTCTTTGAATTTCTTTGAATTTCTTTGAATTTCTTTGAATTTCTTTGAATTTCTTTGAATTTCTTTGAATTTCTTTGAATTTCTTTGAATTTCTTTGAATTTCTTTGAATTTCTTTGAATTTCTTTGAATTTCTTTGAATTTCTTTGAATTTCTTTGAATTTCTTTGAATTTCTTTGAATTTCTTTGAATTTCTTTGAATTTCTTTGATTTTTTTTGAATTTCTTTGAATTTCTTTGAATTTCTTTGAATTTCTTTGAATTTCTTTGAATTTCTTTGAATTTCTTTGAATTTCTTTGAATTTCTTTGAATTTCTTTGAATTTCTTTGAATTTCTTTGAATTTCTTTGAATTTCTTTGAATTTCTTTGAATTTCTTTGAATTTCTTTGAATTTCTTTGAATTTCTTTGAATTTCTTTGAATTTCTTTGAATTTCTTTGAATTTCTTTGAATTTCTTTGAATTTCTTTGAATTTCTTTGAATTTCTTTGAATTTCTTTGAATTTCTTTGTATTTCTTAGAATTTCTTTGAATTTCTTTGAAATTCTTCTCCTTCAAATTTCTTCGATTTTTTTTGAATTTCTTCGAATCCGGGGATGGAATGTTATTCCAATTCAAGCCTTTGGACTCCTAGGTTCGTGCAGAAACATGCATAACATGCATACCACACAAGATCTGTAGATCGTTAAAGTGGATGGTTTTGTTTTTGTTTGTTGCCTCTCGATGAACTTAATAAGCATGAACTTCGCTATTCAATGCCATGGCACGACAGAAATATGCCCATCCCCCCTTCCCCCTCCCCCTATAGTGTCCACGTGGTTTATGGATGACCCCCACACAACGTTGGCTTTTTTAAACTTTTTTAAACGAATGTGAAAATTAATTTTCTTTAATAAAATGAAAAAAAAATCTATTTTATTTTAATTGTTAGTCAGAGAGCAATATTCAGATAAATTGCTCCCAGTAAGTCACAGTGCACCTCTTGATGGCTTCCAAGTGTACAACGTACGCTAATGCTGACATTCCTCGCTTTCCTAGTACGATGCATAGTATATTGGCCATCCCAGGCCATATGCTGATGATGCCCGTTAATGATAATGTTTAAATCAATAAAATATCGCACGATTGCTGCTGAATCATGCATGTGTGTGTGTGCAGGTCATCAGAAACGGCTTATCCGTGGGACACAATCGTCCTTATACATAATTCACATGTATTTGATGACAATAGCACTACTCTCATATATGTAGTAGCGACGATCGGCCAATGGCACACAAAGGGCTGAGAAATTGTGCTGGAATGTGCAATTTAATTGCTGCAAAAAATTGCAATCGTGCTCTGTAAGTTGCTCGATATTGTTTGTTGATTTGAGTCTCATATTTCATTGTTGACACCGTTTTGCTGGGTGATTGCTTTTGATTGCTAGGAAGAACAAAGTAAGTCGTAGTAACTGTTAAGTATTGGGTGTTGGTGTTCAATTTGAAAAGAAGTATTATTTGTGTCATCCTAGGTGTAAACACTTGTTGGTTCACACGACATATAGTAAAAAGAACCCGGAAAAATGTCAACCGTAATCACACTTGTTCATCGGTTATACATTCATTCTCGTGCAAACATTTCCTCCAGTCACATGGCCTTGGAAGGAATCCTTTCATACATATGGAAGTGAGGGCGACCCTGGTTCATGTTTTATTCCACCTTGACTGTTCTCATGCTTCAATGGGTAGCACATATAAATATACCAGTTCACGAAAGGATCGTTCCTAGTTTCACGTTTTGTGTGGCATTCAGTAGCGTGCCCAGCTCCTTGAGAAAGGTGGGGCAATAATATGGTCGTTTCGAATATTACGTCGTTTATGGACACCCCCTGACCAAATTTAGAACAAACTTCTGAGGATGGTGGGGCAGTTGCCCCATGTTGCCCCACCCTGTGCACGCTAGTGGTGGCATTGGGTCATGTTATATAATACACTTTAAGTAAATTAGATTGATAATTGTTTAAAATAGTTCCAACGCTAAACTAAAAAAACGCCAACTCATAAAAGAGATTTCAGCAAAAAATATTATTGATCAAAAGAATAATAACACAATTTTGAGATTTGTCGACATATGTTTGCAATAACGGTGACGACATTTCTTTCAGTGTACTAGCACGTGTTGTTTTCCCGCTAAACTAACCTCAAAAACGTTTCCAAATTAAAAACAGTTCCATTACACCACTTCTGTCCACCAGATTGGCCCATTACAAGGTAAATCTTGTGTTTTCAGTTGACCAGCCCCCCTTTCTCTTTCTCCTCCTCCTTGGCGCGGTTGTTTCTCTAGTCAAAGCAAACTTTAGCACTTCCATTTTGCCATTTAGTGGGAAATAACACAAACTAAACACACTCGGTGTCGCGGCGCGATTTTGTGCCACACGTCTAGAGAAATGTTTAATTTTGTACACGCGGCAACCAACCACAACTGGCCAAGTGCAACAAAAAAAAACAGAGATTCCTTTGGCTTGACTTGGCTTGGCTTAACCCTTTAAGGTCTGAATTTAAAAAAAAAAATATCTTTCTGTTTTATGATGGGACAATGAATTTAAGAGCCATACGGAAATTGTAAGCCACATTTGAAAATTTCGATTTTTGGCTTGAAAGGGTTAATGTTGGCTGGCTAGACGAGCAGAAGCGGCTGTGTGCGACATTAAACTGTGCACTTTGGTTTTATTTAAAGCTGGTCAAAGTCGAACTGTTTCTTCTAGTTACAGTTTTAAAATACGAATTTTGACTAAACTATGAAAATTAGTTATCCGGAGCAATTTACGACGTACAGGAAAAAAATGTGTATATTTGAAATATGTAAAAATTTAGGTTTTATATAACATCTATATTACCGTGCACCGGGGTGAGTTCAATAACTTTTTTATATAATGTTTATAGAGTTATAGATTAAGATGTCCAAATTATTTTTCCAAAATTTTTATTTTTCCCGTGTCATTTTGAGCAACTTTTGTTCTACAAAAAACTTTACTTCTCTTGTTTTATGTTTTTTCTTTGTTTTTTTTTTAGTATTTTAATTTGCATTTATCTTGTTAAGTTTATCTTTGTTTTTTTTTTGTTCTACGTCTACCACTTCCTATCATTACATTTTGCCTTTCTAATTTTTTCATGTTTTACAGTTACTTTTCCTTTTTTTGCTTGTTTTCACATTTTCTGCTCTAGAATGGCAACAATACCATTTAAATTGTTGAAAAAAATGCGTGGAGGCAATGTTTTGCACACTACAAAAAATACTCCATACTTCTTTTTACTTAAAATATAGGAAATGTTAGCAAAAAAACACAGCCAAATTTGGCCCCTAAAAATGACATTATTAAAAACATTTGCAAAGTCACATAAAACGTGTCAAAATTCCAACCCTAGAATTTTAAGAGTTCTTCTTTCCAATGCATTTTAAAGATCAAAACTTGGTTGAAAAATTGTTTTTTGGCGATTTTTTACATCGAATCCCGTCTAGAGCGGGGCTGGGTTGTAAAGGGTTAAGTGAATAAAGAGTTCCAAATCTGATCAAAATTCATTAGAAATTATTTCGTATTTGGGTCGTTCCATCTGAAGCGGAACAGCATTTGAAAATTACCATCTCCAATTCTGCTCAAATTTGGCAGAGGTGTTGAGACTATCAAAACATGCAAAATCCCGAATTTCATCCAAATCGGACCACCCCGTCCATTTTTGTACCCTCCCGAAAAATCGTCTTTTTAGCGATTTTTGTGCGAAACCCCTATCTTCAAACGACGATAACTCAGGAACCACAAATTTTAGAGGGTCGGTCTTAGACTCAATTTTGAAGGAAATTGGACGTAGAATCCATTTCCGTGATCAAAACTTAGATTAGATTTGTTCTACATGTATTGCGCAATTGAAAACTTTAAATGACCGTATCTCAAAACAGCCCTATTTATTTTTTTAAATTTGACCTCACCATCGTATTCCCCGGCCAATTTTACATAACAATCACTTATCGACAAAAAGGAATATGTTTCGTTCCAGAGATATCGAATTTTAAAGTTTTAAGTATTTGAGATTACCTAAATTAGCTTTATTCACCGCATCTGCAAAAAGCACTCGGGCGCGCTGATCAATTGCATGTTGCATGTTTTGATAGTCTCAACACCTCTGTCAAATTTGAGCAGAATCGGAGATGGTAATTTTCAAATTTGCATTTTTTCTTGCACACTTCAGGTGGAATGACCCATTTTTCATTTTGCAAAAAAAAATATCTAAAATCTACCTATCTACCTAAATCTATCAAAATTTTTTCGGGGGGATCCTTGGCCGGAATAATTAGACCCGTATTTTTTGGCCATTAGGGTGACTTACGCCATGTTAGGGTGGTCCGAAAAATGGCAATTTTCGTCGATTTTCGCAAAAAAACACTTTTTTCAAAAAATCATATCCTCGCGCCATTTTATCCGATTTTAGCTGTCCTAGACGCAAAAGAAAGGTGATTAGTTTGACTATTTGGGAAAAATAGTAAGAAGTTTCAAAAATCTAGCATAACATTTGAAAAGGTTGTATGAAAACTTAAAATGCTGTTTTGAAGGACTCGGGACCAAAGAGTCTATGTCTGAAAATATTTTTATTGGATTCCTCGTAAAATTTCATATAACTTATTAAAAAATGGTGATGTTATGTTATCGATACTCTGAGATACGATTATTTGAAAATAAAAGGGAAAAACATCACTAAAACTGCGATAACTTGAAAATTTGTTGCGTATTTCAATTACGAAAATTTGGGTACCCTAACATGTATAGGTCATCGCTGAAATTTTCAAGTTATCGCAGTTTTAGTGAAAAAAAAATCGTGTTTTTTCCCGTTTTCATCATTTTCCCATTTTTGCGCGTAGCGTGTCGAAAACCCCAGATTTTATTTTCAAAAAATCGTACCTCAGAGTATCGAAAACATAACTTCATCATTTTTTAATATGTTATGTGAAATTTTCCGAGGAATCCAATAAAAATATTTTCAGACATAGACTCTTTGTTCCCGAGTCCTTCAAAACAGCATTTTATTTTTTCATACGACCTTTTCAAATGTTATGCTAGATTTTTGAAACTTCTTACTATTTTTCCCAGATAGTCAAACTAATCACCTTTCTTTTGCGTCTAGGACAGCTACAATCGGATAAAGTGGCGCGAAGATATGATTTTTTGAAAAAAGTTTTTTTTTTGCGAAAATCGACGAAAATTGCCATTTTTCGGACCACCCTAACATGGCGTAAGTCACCCTAATGGCCAAACAAAAAAAACGGGTCTAATTATTTCGGCCAAGGATCCCCCAGAAAAAATTTGAGCCCGATCGGAGAACTTTTTTTTCGAAGCATGCTGTTTTCGTGGGGAATTGCTGCATTTATCTAACGGGATTTACAGAGAAAAAATCAAATTTTGCAACGAGTTGCTTACACCATTTTTTGCAATTCCGAAAAACGCTTCTAGAATGGAATTTTATGTCAAACATTCATGTGTTTAGTAAAATCACCGTTCAAAACAAAAAAATATTGACAAATGTTACTTTTCAATACTAGTGTTGAAAAGTTCAACTTTTCAGCACCCATTACAGTGCTGAAAAGTAGAACTTTTCAGCACTGGTATGGAAAGTATTCATTTTCCATTCTGTTATTTTTGGTGGGGAAAAGTAGGCCGTTTTTTCCAGAAGGACAGGAAAATTTTACAGTTTCAAAGCGAATTTTTCACGTTTCATCAGTCGAGAATTACAGGAACAGTAAGAACAGTGGTTGGACAAAATGATCGGAAAATTTCTATCAATGTTAAATTCGTCATGATTTTGTGAAAAATTAACCGATTAAGTACCTAAATCGAAATCATCCCAATCATAATCTATTTGAGGTGCATATTTAAAAGTAATATGATCTTTAACCCCACACACACCCCAGTCTCTTAATCCCCTGGGATCAGACCGGGCGGCACGTGCGTCCATCAATATCCCATGTCCACATTTCATCGCACTTCGTTTTCCCACCCACCACCACCTGCTTACATTACCTTCCATTTCCCTCCCGCCAACACAAGCTCAATTCCAGACCAAAAATACTCACCAGTGCAAAAAGAAAAACAGCAGTACAGTTCAAAACGATTAGTTCTGCGAATGTGTGTTGCCCTCGACCACCACGAATGTATCCTGCTGCACCTGCACCTAATGACAATCCTGTCTCACTTTACAGACAAGCCCCCGGAAGTTGCTGGTTGTATTTACCACCCACACACGACACACGACTGCTCTGTCTATCCTCACCACGTCGTCAATCAGCCCCGCGAAATGGCGAGTGGTGGAGTGTTTATGCAAGGCCAAATTAGACGCAAACACAGCAAACTGCACCAAATTAGCACCAAATGCAGTTTTAAAGTTTGCAAATTTTCCAGATTTTCCCTCAACTTGAAGCAAAATCGACTCACAATTCCCAAACACTTGCAGTCACTTCACTAAACACTTGAGAAGAAAAAGTGTGACTAGCGTCACTAATCGTTAAGGGAAAGAGACACCTACGGGCACTAACTATTTCCACTTCCGAAGAGGACACACACGAAGACACACTCCGAGCAGGCCAAAAAGTCGGTCAGGACCGTTCCGCGTTCGACGCCCAACTGCGAGCTCGCGATGCCAGTCGGCAGGTCTTCGGGGGTCTTCGGATTATTCGGTGCGCGGCCGAACCGTAGTGAGTGAGTGAAGCGTGAATGGTTGCCTTTTTTTTGCAACTCACCACCGATGCGATGGACGAAAGGATGGTTTGACGAAGATCGCCAAGAGTTGGGTGGTTTTGAGCTGTGGGTTGGAATGCATGCATGGTTGGAAGCAGCGGAGCATGTTGTTTTCCCACCCCGATGGGGACTAGCGTCAGTATAATGGAATTTTGAAGGTGGAGAAAAGTATTGTGATCGGTAGACTGAAGAAGCAATTAAGTTTTTATAGATGATCATTGATCGTCATCATCATTATGGATCACACAGTCCAAAAGATCCAGTTTTGCTCTGAATCATCACGAATTTAGATACTCTTTTGTAAAATAATTATCTATTCGATATTTGGAAACTAAACTGAGTAAGAGACGCTTAAGTTCAAATTTTTGCCATGCGCAAAGCGAACTGTCAAACGTTGTGAACGTTTTTCTCTTAACACCGAGTTGATTTGGGACCATCCACAAACCACGTGGACACTTTTGTGTTAATCTCATCTATCTTTTTTTTAAATAAACTTTTTCAAAATCGGGCTACGTCATGCACACAGAACCGGTTTAACGAGTCTTCACCAACATTTTGAGCCGATTTGATCAAAGCAGTGTTGAGATATCGTGGCACCCGCTTTTTGAAACTGATAACTTCAAATAGCTAAATCTCAGCGATGGTACAACCATATGTCTTCAAATTTGTTTGGTCAATAGATAAAAATGTATATTGTATTGCCCTGACATTTTTGTCGATTGTTAGTACCAATCCCGTTGGGGCTAGAGCCACTGGCTATACATGAGCTTTAGTTACTGGTAGGGAGAAGAACGTCAGTGTGACTTGTCAGGGTCGTTTTGTTATCACAGTGCAATTTCACCTAATCGAACGCACTCTTCAACGCAACGCAACTAATAAATCTCGCTTTTTAGCTTTGAGCTGAACCACAGTACGAACTAAGTCTGCTTCTTTGATTGGCCCGAACAAATACCGCTAACACGATTAACCTTAAGATTTTGAAATTTTCAAATTTAATATTTCTTTCTAAAGTTAGAGCGATGCAAATATTTGTTTAAATAATATGTCTCTCGATTCTAACCGCGGTTGAAAAATATTAAAATTAGAATTAGGGGAAATATACTCTTTCTTCTTCTTATCGACCGGCACTTTGATCATTAATTACAGCTTTCATAATGTGTTTTCGACTATTCCATAGTATTGAACTGCTAAATTAAAATGAGCAAGCAACTCTACATTGTGGATAAATTTGAAAATATTATTTGAATAGGGACCACCCGAGCAGAAGGAAATAACTTTGTAATAACATTTTTTGATATTTGAAAATACAAGGCCAATAACATTTTATGTTATCTATAACCAGCCCGGGAGCATGTTGACAGCTCCCATACAAACTGAGCGTACCTCTTTTTGTGGGCCCAGTGGGCCTAAGATGGCGACCTTTGATATTATCTAGGCAATTTTTTGAAAATGGCGAATAGTTTTAATAAAAAATATTTTTGCCTTGTTTCGGTTTAAAACGACAAATTAAGCAGTTTGGAATCATTTTTGTAAAAAACTTGTTTAAAGATACGCCTCGTCCAAATATTAGTCTAGAACAGTTGAAAGGAGCGTGCCGCGAAAGCCGTCACGAAAAAAAAGTTCCTATGCAAATTTTGAGTTGCGTAATTAATGGTCGGATCCGACGAGGCCCACTGGCCATCTGTCGGTGAATATGCGCAACTCACGAAAACTGTCAGCTTAGGGTCCGGCTGTTTATAACATGTTTTGTTATTCACCGTTATGATTTTTTTTTGTTATTGGATTGTTACCCGCCCGGGCGGAAAGTGAGTTGGTGGATATAACTTCGAACTATCTTGGCTTGTTTATTCGCATCTTGCTGTAAACTCCTCGAGTTATGACGACTTTTGAAACCGACTGCGTATCATGGAAAGTATATTCCATGATCATACTGCATTATCTACAGTTGATATTGAGGTGTTAGTGGTAGTTTTGGACTTAGCGAAAATTTCGAAAATTTATTTTTCCAAATTTTACCCGAACATCATGAAATGATTATTTTGACTTTATTTCAAATTTATGCTGGACTTAGAAAAATTAGCAGTCACTGACATAATTTTCAATTTCTGACACTTAGAATAATTTTCATGAGCTTATATTTTAAAGTTTGATTTTATTTATGCTGGACTTTGAAATTTTTGCGTATATTTTTTAATTCTTTACTTTTTACAGAAAAAGCATTTTTTTGGGACTTAGAAAATTTTCGGGAGTTTGGAAACATGATAAATTATTTTGATGTTTATTTTTGCTTTGAACCAAAATTTCAGAAAAATCGACGAAATTTCAGGAAATTTTTGTCCGATTTTACAAAAACATCAGTTTGTTCCTAAAATAATGTCCCTAACAAAACGTCTTCATTGAAATTTTGAAATTCGAAAGTTGGTTTTAATAATTATTGATATACCCCTACAAAAATCGTTCCGGTACTTAGAAAATTTACGGGATCCATATCACGACAAGATTTTTGGTAGAATTTATTTGATTTTTGAACTTAGCAAAATTATGGCTTTCGGCCAGTAAAATATTTTCAACACTTAGAAATTTTTCGAGATGGGAAACCAAAAAAATTTGGGACTTAGAAAATTTTGGGAGTTTGGAAACATGACAAATTATTTTGATGTTTATTTTGCTTTGAACCAAATTTTCGGAAAAATCGTCGAAATTACAGGAAATTTTCGTCCGATTTTTACAAAAACATCAGTTTGTTCCTAAAATAATGTCCCTAACAAAACGTCTTCATTGAAATTTTGAAATTCGAGAGTCGGTTTTTAATAATTATTGATATACCCCCTACAAAAATCGTTCCGGCACTTAGAAAATTTACGGGATCCGTATCACGACAAGATTTTTGGTAGAATTTATTAGATTTTCAGGACTTAGCGAAATTTTTGCTCTCAGCCAGTTGAATATTTTCAACATTTTGAGAAATTATTTTGATAAGAAACATTACCAGGCTTTTGAAATTTTTGTGGATTTTGGACTTATGCAATTTTAGGAATATTTTCATAAACATTTATTTTTAATTAAAAAATGGAAATAGAGACTTTGGATTTTCGTGATTTGGAAAATTATTGTGACATTTCGGCAATTCAACGCTTTCTCCACAATTTTTAATGAGTTTTAAAGTAAAATAATTTTTCAACTTTGAAAAATCTTGTTTTGATGTAAGTGCGTATATTCCTGCAATATTACTCATATTTGTGAAGAGGAAGAAGGGGGTTGTCTGAATTGTGGCGGGGTGCATTAAAAACCAATAAAATTATTTTGGGATCAAAATCTACTTTTTGAACTTGATATGATTTTGGAAGATTTCAGTTGTTTGCTACTATAAACTCAAATTGATGTGGCATTGTTGGTCAAATAAACTCAACAAGATTTTCGCAGATACGCCTCGAACAATTTATGTTCGTGGCCATGTTCAGTTATCTCTTAACCATACCCTGGGGTGAACTTGACTTGTTCGTGTTTTTACGAACATGGGTAGATTTTTCCAAGATGCAACTTTCTGCCCGGGCGGGCAGAAAGTTGCATCTTGGAAAAATCTACCCATGTTCGTAAAAACACGAACAAGTCAAGTTCACCCCAGGGTATGGTTAAGAGATAACCGAACATGGCCACGAACATAAATTGTTCGAGGCGTATCTGCGAAAAATCTTGTTGAGTTTATTTGACCAACAATGCCACATCAATTTGAGTTTATAGTAGCAAACAACTGAAATCTTCCAAAATCATATCAAGTTCAAAAGTAGATTTTGATCCCAAAATAATTTTATTGGTTTTAATGCACCCGCCACAATTCAGACAACCCCCTTCTTCCTCTTCACAAATATGAGTAATATTGCAGGAATATACGCACTTACATCAAAACAAGATTTTCAAAGTTGAAAATTATTTTACTTTAAAAACTCATTAAAAATTGTGGAGAAAGCGTTGAATTGCCGAAATGTCACAATAATTTTCCAAATCACGAAAATCCAAAGTCTCTATTTCCATTTTTTAATTAAAAATAAATGTTTATGAAAATATTCCTAAAATTGCATAAGTCCAAAATCCACAAAAATTTCAAAAGCCTGGTAATGTTTCTTATCAAAATAATTTCTCAAAATGTTGAAAATATTCAACTGGCTGAGAGCAAAATTTCGCTAAGTCCTGAAAATCTAATAAATTCTACCAAAATCTTGTCGTGATACGGATCCCGTAAATTTTCTAAGTGCCGGAACGATTTTTGTAGGGGTATATCAATAATTATTAAAACCGACTCTCGAATTTCAAAATTTCAATGAAGACGTTTTGTTAGGGACATTATTTTAGGAACAAACTGATGTTTTTGTAAAATCGGACGAAAATTTCCTGTAATTTCGACGATTTTTCCGAAAATTTGGTTCAAAGCAAAAATAAACATCAAAATAATTTGTCATGTTTCCAAACTCCCAAAATTTTCTAAGTCCCAAATTTTTTTGGTTTCCCATCTCGAAAAATTTCTAAGTGTTGAAAATATTTTACTGGCCGAAAGCCATAATTTTGCTAAGTTCAAAAATCAAATAAATTCTACCAAAATCTTGTCGTGATATGGATCCCGTAAATTTTCTAAGTACCGGAACGATTTTTGTAGGGGTATATCAATAATTATTAAAACCAACTTTCGAATTTCAAAATTTCAATGAAGACGTTTTGTTAGGGACATTATTTTAGGAACAAACTGATGTTTTTGTAAAAATCGGACAAAAATTTCCTGAAATTTCGTCGATTTTTCTGAAATTTTGGTTCAAAGCAAAATAAACATCAAAATAATTTATCATGTTTCCAAACTCCCGAAAATTTTCTAAGTCCCAAAAAAATGCTTTTTCTGTAAAAAGTAAAGAATTAAAAAATATACGCAAAAATTTCAAAGTCCAGCATAAATAAAATCAAACTTTAAAATATAAGCTCATGAAAATTATTCTAAGTGTCAGAAATTGAAAATTATGTCAGTGACTGCTAATTTTTCTAAGTCCAGCATAAATTTGAAATAAAGTCAAAATAATCATTTCATGATGTTCGGGTAAAATTTTGGAAAAAAATAAATTTTCGAAATTTTCGCTAAGTCCAAAAACTACCACTAACACCTCAATATCAACTGTAGATAATGCAGTATGATCATGGAATATACTTTCCATGATACGCAGTCGGTTTCAAAAGTCGTCATAACTCGAGGAGTTTACAGCAAGATGCGAATAAACAAGCCAAGATAGTTCGAAGTTATATCCACCAACTCACTTTCCGCCCGGGTATAGGGTAATTCTCCGCCAACTCACACAGCAGTTGCCCCGACCCCTCTGCGATTTGCGTGAAATTTGTCCTAAGGGGTAACTTTTGTCCCTGATCACGAATCCGAGGTCCGTTTTTTGATATCTCGTGACGGAGGGGCGGTACGACCCCTTGCATTTTTGAACATGCGAAAAAAGAGGTGTTTTTCAATAATTTGCAGCCTGAAACGGTGCTGAGATAGAAATTTGGTGTCAAAGAGACTTTTATGCATAATTAGACGCCCGATTTGATGGCGTACTCAGAATTCCGAAAAAACATATTTTTCATCGAAAAAAACACTAAAAAAGTTTTAAAAATTCCCCCATTTTCCGTTACTCGACTGTAAAAAAAATTGGAACATGTAATTTTATGGGAAATTCAATGTACTTTTCGAATCTACATTGACCCAGAAGAGTAATTTTTTCATTTAGAACAAAATTTTTCATTTTAAGATTTCGTGTTTTTTCTAACTTTGCAGGGTGATTTTTTAGAGTGTAACAATGTTCTACAAAGTTGTAGAGCAGACAATTACAAAAATTTTAATATATAGACATAAGGGGTTTGCTCATAAACATCACGAGTTATTGCGATTTTACGAAAAAAAAGTTTTGAAAAAGTTGGTCGTCGTTGATCATGGCCGTTCATGGTCACCCGCGACAGACACGGACGACGAAACAAAGAGAAACACAAAAAGTAACTTTTTCAAAACTTATTTTCGTAAAATCGCGATAACTCGTGATGTTTATAAGCAAACCCCTTATGTCTATATATCAAAATTTTTGCAATTGCCTTCTCTACAACTTTGTAGAACATTATTACACTCTAAAAAATAACCCCGCAACGTTAGAAAAAACACGAAATTTTAAAATGAAAAATTTTGTTCTAAATGAAAAAATGACCCTTCTGGGTCAATGTAGATTCGAAAAGTACATTAAATTTCCCATAAAATGACATTTTCCAAAAAAAATTACAGTCGAGTTTCGATGAAAAATACGTTTTTTTGGAATTCTGAGTACGCCATCAAATCGGGCGTCTAATTTTACATAAATGTCCCCTTGACACCAAATTTCTATCTCAACACCGTTACAGGCTGCAAATTATTGAAAAACACCTCTTTTTTCGCATGTTCAAAAATGCAAGGGGTCGTACCGCCCCTCCGTCACGAGATATCAAAAAACGGACCTCGGATTCGTGATCAGGGACAAAAGTTACCCCTTAGGACAAAGTTTCACGCAAATCGAAGGGGGATCGGGGCAACTTTTCCCGATTTCGTGTGAGTTGGTAGAGAATGACCCTATTGTAATAACAAACTAATAACATATTAAGTTATTCTTCGAACAATTCTTTGTTATTAATTTTTGTTATTTTAACAACATCGATCATCCCAATAACATTTGGAGACATTCTTCTATAACAAAAAAATGATGTTTCAAGAAGAATCCATAACACTTTCTGTTATTTTAACAGTATTTTTTACTGAAATGGCATGAATTTTGTTATTACCGTCTGCCCGGGCATCCATAAGCCACGTGGACACTTTTTTGAAAAATTTATATGGACCGTGCACAATCATCAATCCGACTGAGTGAGTGAGTCTGTGAGTGAGTGCGTGATTGATTGGGTGAGTATGAGAGTGCTTAATTAAGTGTAAGTGACTAAGTCAGCGAGCAAGTGATTAGGTGAATTTGTGAGGAAGTTTGTGAGCGAGTGAGAGAGTGAGTGAGTAAGTGGATCGAATGTATAAGGAAGTTTGTGTGTACCTAAGTGAGATTGTTGGGTGATTATGTGAATAATGAAGTTATGAAGAAGTTTGTGAGCGAGTGATTGAGTGTTCGAGAGAGTGAGTCAGCGTCTGTCGGAGCGAGTGAGCGTTTGAGTGAGTGAATCAATGTATGAGTGAATGAGTAAGTGTGTAAGTTAACAAGTCAGTTTGTGAGTGTGTGAGTTATTGTTTGAGTGATTGAGAAAGTAGGAGGGTTTGTAAGCGAGTAAGAGTATGCGTGAAGAAGATTGAGAGCGGCAGTGTGTTAGTGGGTGAATGAGTCAGTGTGTGAGTAAGTGAGTAAGTGGATTGATCAATTTGTTAAGAAGTTTATGAGCGAGTGAGAGTGTAAGTTAGTGTGTGAGTGAATGAGCCAGTCTGTGAGTGAGTGAGTCGGTGTATGAGTGAGTAAATGAGTGGGTGAATTTGTGAGCGAGGAAAAAAATGTGTTAGTGTGAGAGTGAGTGAGTTATTGAGAGGATTATTCAATGAGCGACTGAATGTGTGGGAGAGTAAGTTAGTGAGTGTCAGAGAGTGGAGTCAGAGCGGGAGTGGATGAGTGCCAGAGTGAGTGAATAAATTAGTTAGTTAGTCAGTTAGTGATTAAGTGAGGTTCTTTTTTTGAAGTTCGATTGTATTTGAAATTTACAATTTTAAGAAGTTTCAAGCAAACATGAGTTTTTCAAGTTTTTCTAGAAGAAGATTTAATATAACATTAATGCTTAGGGACCATCCATAAACCACGTGGATACTAAGGGGGCGGGGGTATGGCGATTGTCCACGACCCATACAAAAAGTTTTTTTGTATGGACAATTGTCCACGGGGGGGGGGGGGGGTAAAAGATTCCCAAAAAAGTGTCCACGTGGTTTGGGGATGGTCCCTTACGAAGGGGAGATGATAAAAATCAAATAATTTTTTTTTAATAGAGATTGTTTGTTGTAGAGTAGAGGTTATTTTTGGTTTGGGGTTTGTTTTGTTCTCTTCATTTTGAAACAAAAAAAAATCACAAAGTGATTTAAACATTGTTACAGTTACGGTACTGTCCAAATATCAATAAGTTCATAAGAATATTATTTTTCTTAAAATGTATTGTCTCAAAAAGCTTTAGCCAAATAAATAAATATTGGAAAACAAAATCTCATGAAATCGGTCAATTTCGTTCTCAAAAAGAAATCCAGAGAAACAATGATAGGGAATTAAATTTATGAATAATAATTGCACTGCTAGGTGATCCTCACACTCTGTATTTTCCTCGTGTGCACTTTGCTCATCGTGTTCGTCGCGCGACTATCCCAACCCCGAGGCAGTGAAAAGCGCGCCGTTCCCACTCGGACGTTTAACGCCACGTTCAAGAGTGAGAACGAGTGAAGTGAAGCTGACAGAGAAAGGAGCAATCTCGCACGAGAAACATATCAGCTGGCGATGGGTCAAGTGGGTGGTTGGTGGAAGACGAGCGATGAGACGTGAGATGTCGCAACACTCGTGGAAAATGTTTCGTTTTTCCCGGCTTTTCTCTTTTCTTCCCCCTCCTCCACCCACCATCACCGCCGGTAGTAGACAAATAAAGTGGGGGAGGGAGAGGGAGCAAAATAAGCAATGCTTTGCCAACTCTGCTGCTGGTGTAAATGTGTTTGGCAAGATGAGCACGCTCGCACTCGCCCTGCTGCGGGTGGAAATTGTGTTGAGTTGTTGGAAAACAGTGCTGAGGTGGTTGGCCAGAAGGTGGCGAAGGAAATTAAGTTAAATTCGACGATTAACTTTATGGCTTATTTTCTTTGAATAAACAGACCGTTGAAAGACTGATCGTAATATTTGGGAATGACTTCGGTACGCTGAAGGGAACAAATTATGCAATTGATCATTCGGTTTTTTTTAAACTTTATTTTATTTTAAACCTCAAAGACAGGGGTGCCCATCCATTTTTCCCTGTGGGCCATACACTGTGACTAACAAATCGCACTTATTCATACGAATTTTTCAGTTCGATTACCAAAAACAGTGGAATCTTAATTGAAATGAAAATTAACTCAGCAAAGTGCGATTTTCAGTTTCTGATTTTTCAGAAGCAGTGGCCGCTAGTAAAGAATGTTTGTAGAATCCAAATCAAAACTATCCGATTAGGCTCAAGTTTGGCATGGGAGTTCCTTGGCCAAAATAATTAAACCCGATTTTTTTGTTTGGCGATTGGGGTGGTTCTACCCGAAATATGTTGCTCCAAAAATATTTGTTTTTGTCAATCGTCGCGAAACAGTTTTACAAATTTTAATAAATAAAAATTCTAAGACATTTTAAAAACATAGCTTAATACACTTTTATGGATCAAATCAAAACTTTATTTGCTGATTCGAAGATCTGGAAATATTATGCAAAAATGGTGAATATCCTTTAACAAGTTTCTGTAATATGTTTTTTTATTTTTATTTAACATTAACAGGTATCTGTGATATGATTTTTCTAAAAAAAAATCTAACTTAAATTCAGGTGTTCCACAATTGTGGGAGGCACAATAACATCCCACAATCATGGAACAGGCTATTTGGAGGCAGTGTTTTGCTGCTCTGGATAAAATAGTCTTTAAGTAAAGTTTTTTGTTCAAAAAGTACTACTTTTACTAGTGAAATAGCAAGAAAATGTCCAAATAAAGGTCCTAAAAATAGTAGGGTCGAGAGAAAAGCTGCATTTGGCATGCTATTGACAAATTATCACAAAAGTGTTCCGAATTTGTGGGTGTTCCGAATATGTGGGATGACTGTATACATAAATTTTGGTTATGTCCCAGATTACTTTTGACGCATAAAGGTTCATATCAAACAATGTAAGAGCCCTCAACAATCAAAAAAGTAACTGCAAAATCATAAAAAAAAACAGCAAATATTCAAATAAAATGATTGGAATTTGTAGAATAGGCCTAAAGCTGTTAATAAAATAAAAACATATTTTTTTAAACATTTACGAAGAAAAAAAATAGTTTGGCTTGCAATTTTCGCATGACAGAAAAAAATAATTTCCAATTTCATGCGAATGTACGACAAAAAGCCAACAGACATAAATAAAGTCGAATGAAAAAAAGGTCAATAATAAAAGTCGAAGGGACAAAAGGTCGAAAATTGGTGAGGCTTTATTTCAAAGCATAATGTATCTATTCCACACGCTTCAAAACTAAACTGAGACAGCTTTTTTAACGAACCAGCGAAATCGTTCAACAACTTTTACTGTAATAAACATAAATACATTTAAAACGATATAAAAAAGCCGTATTCAAAGAAAAGAAAATCAGGCCGTTGCAAATACCTTTCAAAGTTAATGTCGTCAAAACATAAGACAAGAATAATTTGATCCAAAAAAAATACAAAAATATGCATAAATCCAAAAAAAATCTCAAAAATTATTTAATGAACTGTTCATGTTTAAAAGAGTAGAAACATTAAAAAAATATTTGAAATACCAAAATAAATAAATTAAACAAAATAAAAAAATCCTTCAAACACTTTTTAGTTCAGACTTTTTATAATACAACTTTTAAAAGAACTGCTCATTAGCATTAGCATTTGGAGGACGCCCCACCACCGGAAGGCTCCACAACGCTTATCCCACTGTTTGGTCTGGTTGTGTTAGACCCTCATCCGGAACAATAATCCAACACGGGAGATACCATGTCTTCATCTTTTGATGAGTGTGTAATACTACCCAGGGCATAAGGGGGTCCTGGCCGGGTCCAAGCTATCCTCAGGGATGGGAAGGATCGTTAGTAAACACCTATCTAAAGTGCGCAAGGATCCCTACGTCACCTTAGTGGTATAGATGTTTGTAGGGAGGTTTTGGACTCAATGTTAGTAGGAGAGGTAGAACCCTAGGATACACCTCGAAAGGCGTTGCGGGTTGGTTGTAACAGTATTCCTAATTCCAGTCTAGGCTCACTAAGTCGCCATGACTTAGTGGTTAGCATTTTTGCTTACCAATCCAAAGGACGAGGGTTCGAACCCGCCTCCAGCGACTTTGATTTTTCGTTCATATTCAGCATTTGAAGTATTTCTATGTCCTTAACTTTCTCCATGGGAGGAGATGGGAATCGAACCCAGAACCATTCGCTTACAATGCGAACACCGTGACCATTCGGCCACAGCTGCTCCTTAACTTTTAAAGAACTGCTCATGGCTGAAAAAAAAATAAAAAAATAAACATTCAGAAAAAAAATGAGGCAAGAAATAAACTGATTTGAAAGACTATAAATACAAGCTTAAATTTAAGAAATCTCGTCAAATTGTCTTTAGAGCAAACTAAACTGAAATAATGTAAAAACTAAGAAAAATATAAATGCATCAAGGATAATGTAATTTGAAAGAATTTAAGTTTCTTTTCAATCTGTTCGAATATATATTTTGTCTCTTAAAACTTTTTTAAGATATACTCACGTTTGAAAGAAACTTTAAATACTTTATTTAAAAAAAAAAAAATATTTGAACGAACAAACTACAGAAATATTTCAAAAACAAGAATGTTGAAAGGATTTAACGTTCTTTAAAATATGATTTATTTTAAGCTTTTTCTAATACGACTATTTAAAGAAAATATTTGAAATAATGAAAAAGAAACAAAACATATTAACAAGAATTTTGTTATTTTTGATTGAATAAAAAAATTGTTTGAATTTTCTTACTTTCGACCTTTCATGCTTTCGACCTTATTATTATTAGTATTATCTTAATTATAGAGCCTTTCCATTGCAGGCTCTCGACCTATGTCTAACATCCAATATGGGTAATTCCACTTAAAACTTGAAAATATTGTATCGATTTTGATTCAATTCATTCCACTTCCTTTTTGATATTACCTTTAAGGTTTGTTTATTTAGTAAAATTGTGGAAAGCCTCTGTTTTTGAACTGCGATATCTCGGGACCCACTAGTCCTAGAAAGTGGGTCCAGGACTCATTTTGAAGAAAATTGGACATAGAACTGATTGACGCAATATCTCGCTAACTAAAAAAACCCTGATCAAAATCGGGAAACTTATGTGAAATTTAAATGAAACAACGATGCTAAATCTTTAATACAAAATTATGAGGGTTTTAAGATAAACCTTTGGAGACAATACTTCAGGGGATGAATCAAAAATTATATCGATAATTTCCGTAGTTTAAAATATACTTAATTAATGGTAACACAAATCTTGGTGCATCTGCAGGTGCAAAAACGACAAAATTGCTCAAGACACCTTTCGTCAGAAAATACCAAAAATGTAAGTACAATGTCAAAACATTTGTTATTTTAAACTTTTAATTGGGATAAAGGTCCAGCCCATCCACAAAGAAGAAGAAAAAAATCCTGACAAGTGCAGCATCTTCGTTCGACATTGGCAGCTCGGTTTGTGTGTCACCAGGAACACCGCCCCAAGTCTGCTGCATGAATAAATGATGAGCCTTTCGCTCTCTGTGTGTGTGTTTAGCTTGGCTGGGCCGGGATTTATTGGCTCGTTGCCCAAAAAACTCGCTGCTGACGTCCATAGCTTTGACTGGGCTGATGCTTAATTGTCGCAGTTTGAAAGTGAACCCTGGCCAGCCACCTCCTCAAACGACGGACGGCCAACGACGATGACGACGACGACGGTGCAGATTGTAATTTATGTCTGCCAAAATCTTGCCAGATTAGTCATATTTCTAGGTGATGGCTGCAACGCGCCAGAAGACCATCAAAAAATAAACTAGAAAAGCAGATCTGGGTACACTGCCGATTACAGGATTTTGTAAATCTATCAAATTAAGAGGATAGAATCTTTTTACCATATATTTTAAATTTCAGCCCTGGCGTCGATTTCAGTTTTCAAGACCATTGAAACATAAAATTTTTCCACACACTGTACGAGCATTCAAAGATCAATCATCGTGCACCACCTGCTATTGTGAGGTTGTCTCCATTGTGTATAGCATTTGATGATTTATGTGCTTTATTGTTGTTCCTTATTACAGTAATTTAGATTCTTCCACGCAAATGCCAGAATAATAAGGCTGACGTTTTACACGGTATGTAATGGCTCTTGAAAATAATTATAATTGATGAACGTAATAAATAACTCCTGCATGGCTAATTTCTCGTTATTATCAAAAAAACAATATGAAAAAGAAAACAGTTCTGATCAAAAGACATTTTTAAACGTTCTATCTTTTTCCAAATGTTGAAAAACTGTGTTCGAAAAACACGAAACTTTCACAACTTGGCTCAACAATCTCTTAGAAACAGCTAACTTAAAAAACACTCTGTCGAAATCCCAAGTTTAAAGGGGGGATTGCATTAGCACCGGGAGCTAATAAACAAACTGTCGCAATCCGGCCGCCGGACACACGTAACATGCCGGGCTGACCCTGAAGCCGTGCGCGAACGCGATGTAGTCGAATTCTTCTGTTTGCTACCGAATTTTGTCGCACCAAGGGCAGGCGTCGTCTATACTGATTTTTTTTCATATATTCTAGGGCAAAACAACTCATAACCATTATAACAGGACTCGGCTTTGGTACACTGCGGTGGAGGTGGGAAATTGTGCCAGAAAAAATCAATAGCCCTATGAGGATTGGGAAAACATTTCTCAGAATGATGAATTGAAGACAAATTATTCGAAATCTTGACGTATTCCGTACACAAATCGACCTGCGCACCCCCTTATTTTTGCTATCACTATATATAAAAGTGGGTAAGGCTTAAGATGATTCTATACAATTTACACCCAAAATTTCAAATTTTATTTATTGGCAAGAAATTACTTGAAACTCAATTCTATCGTTTGGAGCGTATTCAGAGAGCTCAAATCTATCATACCTTGACGAAACTGAAGCATTTACTGACATCAACTTCAAAAATGTCGAGTTTTGTTATACTCTGCAGAAAATTCGATGTTAAGTCACCTTTGTGAAAAACGTCAATTAATATAACACACTGGTTTTATCCCTTATCCCCGAATCCCACTTTCCCGAATCCTATATCCCCGAAAATCATTTCCCCGAAAGTGCCACTTCCTCGAAAATTCCACGTCTCCGAAAATCATTTTCCCGAAAATTCCATATCCCCGAATGTCATTTACCTGAATGGCCATTTTACCGAACTGTCGTTTTCCCGAATTTACATATAACCGAATAGTTACCCGCAAATTAAATTTTCCCGAATGATATTAAGCTAGATATAAACTAAATTGTTTTTTAGGGATATTTTTACAAAAGTATGACCTTAATATTAAATTCTCCTACGTGTATTTTCAAATATAAAAATAAAAAACAAATAACCGTACAAGGCCATTCACTTAAAGAGAGCGGGGTATTGAGATCGAATCTATGACATTTCCCCAAAACCCACTGTTGCCGCGGAATGTGTCGAGGTACCTGAGGCTCTGGAAACTAGGGTAGGCATCGTCAAGCAACGGTCTATATTTCGATGGTTACGTCAGGACCAAGAGGAGGAAGATTTTTGTGTCAAATTTTTCGCGGTAGATAGAACAAGTGCACATTGAAGATGTGTTGATTGTTAGCGGATTGAATTAATTTGTTGGGAAAAGTTGGGTTAGGAAACCAATTATGTGAGTTGTTTAGCATATATTTATAATTTAATTGAAATACTAATGATTAATAAACAGCTTTTAGCAATAAGATCACCAAGAAAAACTAAATTCATAATGTGAACATTCATTGACGTGAAAAGATGCACTGTTTGTTTACAAATCAAATCAATATAGTATCAATTACAATTACAATTACATCCACCTTTAGGTGGTTGGTGCCTTCCTCATATTCATAAAGTCAATACATTCAGTAAAAATAGCAACATTCCCCCTTAACATGTTTAACAAATCAACTTTATTACTCATTTCTTTTGATATGGTTCGCAGACCATCAATATTTCTGGCTCATCGGCAAGGTCTGATAAAAAACACCTATCCAACGATAGTTCGCATGGAAGATTCAGACAATATTTTTATCACAATATCTGAAATCAAACCTCTAAAAAGTGTATAAATAACACTTAAGTGCCAATAACTTTTAATAGGGTTGTCAGATCCCTGATGTTTTAGGCTCATTTGAAAGGTCTTTCGATTATCTAACTAACGATGGGTCGCATGATAGACCCGGACATCATTTTTACTGAAATATCTGAGATCCGGCCTCCAAAAAGTGTATAAATAACACTTAAGAGTCAATAACTTTTGATAGGATTGTCAGATGCTTGATGTTTTAGGCTCATTTGAAAGGTCTTTCGATTATCTAACTAACGATGGGTCGCATGATGGACCCGGACATCATTTTTATTGAAATATCTGAGATCCGGCCTCCAAAAAGTGTATAAATAACACTTAAGTGCTAATAACTTTTGATAGGGTTATCAGATCTTCAATGTTTTGGGCTCATTGGAAAGGTCTTTTTAATACCTTTCTGAAAATGTATAACATGACAGGGTTTCTTACAAAAACCACCCTTTTTAAAATCTTACAGACATACGCCAAAATCGTTTTTTTAGCATAACTTTTGAAGTACTTTACTAAGCTTCATAATTTTCAATAGGGACTTATGGGACCCCAAGACGAATCGAATGAGACCAAAACGGTCCAAATCGGTTAAGCCAGTGTTGAGATAATCGAGTGCATATTTTTTGGTGCACAGACCCACATCACACACACACACACACACACACACACACACACACACACACACACACACACACACACACACACACACACACACACACACACACACACACACACACACACACACACACACACACACACACACACACACACACATTTGCTCAGAATTTGATTCTGAGTCGATAGGTATACGTGAAGGTGGGTCTACGAGGTCAAATTAAGAATTTCATTTTTCGAGTGATTTTATAGCCTTTCCTCAGTAAGGTGAGGAAGGCAAAAACATATATTGTCAATTTCTGTATATTTTAAGTTTTTAAAACCTTTTAAACAGTTACAATCATCCATGTTCAAAAAATCATATATAACTTGTAATTGAATATTTTCAGAGGCTTGGTTGCGGAAGTGTTGAATAAAATCCACTTGAGGGAAGAAGAGCCACCCTTTTCGTGGTGAAAAATATTAGCAATTTATATGATTTGAGCCAAAAGGGTTATTTCAACCCTTAGCAATTTTGAGGATTATTTTTAAAAATAGAACTGCTTCAACAATGTTACCCTATTTTCTAAAATGTTTTTCCAAATAAAGCAAATAAAGACTAACTTTATAGAAATGATGAGCCGTTTCTAAACATTGAAACACTGAAAGATTTAGTAAACGGAATACCTTTTTTTTAATGGTAGCTCTTTCTGACCCACACTCTGGAAATGTAGTCAAAACACTGATTAGGCACATAAAACAGTTTAATGTTACATTTTAATCAACCAAGTACATAACATTGAATCAAACTTACCAAAGCATAAATCCTCTTGAATCAATTAATTGTATTGTAAGTTTATCTAAGATTCACAGGCCCTTTTATTTAGGCGTCTATACCCCTCCCCCTGCACCTCTCTGCTTACCTTAATACAATAAGGCCTATTAATTCGAAAATATTGATACATTCAACTGATGATTTGACACTTGCGAATCCAACCTATTATTCAAAAACGTGGTTGATGAAAATAAGCTACTCTATTTCATATATCATAAAATTTGTTCACAAAGTGATATTTTCACAGCCCTGCTGCACCTTAAGCAAAAAATCTATCTAGAATTGAACAAAAAACTTTCTCAAAAACATTAAATGATTAACGATGCGTCCAAAATGAGCGCTCCGTGAGCGCAAAATGAGCGCGAGCGCGAGCGTGGAGCAAACGTGAGCTGAAAAATCAGAGCAAACGTGAGCGCTAGCTCGCGCAGCGCTCCTCCTCACGAATGAGCGAAAAGTAAGCGCTCACGAGCGCGTGAGGAACGCAACACTGACCATAGTGCATGATTGTGCAAAATGTTGTTCCGGAGGCACGCTACGCATCAAGCAGATTTTAGTTACAGACATTTTAGTATCTTCAAAACAACGGAAACTATTGACATGATTATTCATTCATCTTCTAAATTACTGTCTTCAAAGTTTGACTATTTTTACAATCAGATAGTTGCGGGATTGGGTCCGTAAGTTTGACAATTTTCGAATAAGAAACAACAACTACCTAGGTTGCTGTGCACCTTTAAATGCTAAATTTGATTGGCAATCAAAAGTACTTTACCAATTGGGTACTAAAGCCCCTTGTCAACTTTTATGTACAACGGTAAAAAACACGATTAAAAACCATTTCTGATAACATTTTTTTTTTCATTTTAATGCAAAAAAAAATTGACGGGACAACATTTTTTCGATGGATCAACTATGGTCTCCTTGGAACGAGCTGTCAAGTAGGAGCTTTTCTGTCAAGAAGGACCGCGAGGCTATTTTTTTTTTAATTGATTTAAAAATCCATTTTAAACTCTTTGTGGTCGTACAAAAGGTCATTGTACTCAGAAAAATAAGCTTTATCGCTGTAAACAATAATATCAGCAATCTAAGCTTCATTTTAGGACCCAATTACTTGATTAAGTGCATCGTTTTGGAGTTACAATCACTATTATGTTATAATGTTCGCAAATTCCAACATTTTTATTTGTTTTCAAATACTGTATGAAGGAATGCTCAAATATTTTTTAAAAGCTGAAAAATACCCTAAATTTTCTCTCTGAGAATTTAAAAATTGGACTAATAGTTTTCTGATATACAGCCACACAAATAATTCGAATCAATGAAAGCAAGTTTTTTTTTTTTGAAATCTTCAGCACTACATTTTCTCTAAGTTAGCCTGTAATTTTCAACTGAAGATTTCTCGGAAACTATTGATTTGATTTTCAACGCTCGAAAATGAAACTTGTATTAAGTTTTGTATCTTTTCAATAACAATAATTTCAAAATATGTAAACACAAAAATGATGTCGGATTATTTAATTTTCAATAAAGTGGGACATACACTGCCCATGATCGCATAAATGTCCCATATGCATTTTCGTCACTTTTGAGTTATTGATGCAGTTTGGTTCAAAATCGTGTGCTCTTTCTAAAGAGCCTATAACATCCAGTACTTTGTTCTGGAAATCAGGAGGAATCCAGTTTTTTCGTGAAAACTTAACACGTAGCCTTATGTGTGGGACAAACTTGTTTTGCGTTTTTCTCAGCTTGCTGTTTTTGCATATGGGACATTTATGCGAACATGGGCAGTACAGGTATTTAAAATCTATTGTCTATTGAAGGATATGCATGTAATCCTTAAACAAAGTAAACTATACCAAAGTCAATTTAAAAACCGAGATCGAAATATTTCCGCTAAGAAAGGTAACTTTTAATTGAACGAGCGTCTCTAGGTACGCAAGTACCTAAATCTGTAAAATCCTGCCCGTACGTCATCCGGATTGTGCCAAACCGGCATTGCGTGCCCTTAATATTGCCAAACAGTGCTGGTGCTGCTGCCAACCCGTAGTCGGTCGCCAGGCAGATTGGCTTGGCCTGGGTGTCTTCTTCGTCTGATCTATTTCCGTTTGAAGCCAGCAGCAGCAGCAGCAGTTTTCAGTGTCGCTCGGCATGGACAGATGGCGTGGGTGTGATTTTTATGGCAGACACTCCCGCACTCTCTCACTCTATAGTATACTACTTTTTTTTCTTTCTAGATGTCTCTTATAAAACAGCACACGACGACGACGACGACGATTCCACAATCAAGCTCGATTGCCGCAGATGAATGAAGACATAAATCAAAGTTGTCGGCCAACGTGTGTGCTGCTCTCATCCCGCGCTTTTCTCTGGTACTCTCTTCTGGTCACAGAGAGATCATAATATTGGCCAGGGGAAAAGTTTTTCACCCCATCGAGTGGAAGTGATCTATTGGCTTTCAAACGGTCACGAGTGTCGCGCACGAACCCGGCTTCTTTCTGGCAGTTGTCCAACACAACTTCCCCCCGGGGGTTCTGTGTGAATGAATCCATGCACTGCATCCTGCAATATCAATGAGCTGCCAATTGATCTGGATTAGTTTACGATAAATTGCGACGGAGAGAGTACTTTATTGACAGATATTATGCGCACGCCTACGTTTGTTTTGCTAAAACTAATTCACTTCGTAAACAAGTACGAAATCAAATTGGAAACATAGCGCAATTGATATTATTACACCGACCAACAAAATTTCTGCGCAGGATCACCTCGAGATGGGGTCCCCAGAAACAAGTGAACTTAGATTTTTTTTCAAAAATGTTTAGATAGGGCCGATTTCTCCAAAGTTTGTATGAAGAATTAGTGCTATTCTCTACTCCCACATATTGCATGCAATTTTAGCTTGAATTGAACAATGACGAAGCGCTCTAATTCTCCATACAAACTTTAGAGAAAAAATATTCGGCCCTATCTAAATATTTTTTTGAAAAATTTAAACTGCACTTTTTTTTCTGTTATTTTTTGTTTATTTTTTGTGATTTTTCGTGTATTTTTCGTGTATTTTTCGTGTATTTTTCGTGTATTTTTCGTGTATTTTTCGTGTATTTTTCGTGTATTTTTCGTGTATGTTTCGTGTATGTTTCGTGTATTTTTTGTATTTTTGTGGGAGCGGCCGTGGCTGACTGGTTACGGTGTTTGCTTTGTATGCGAATGGTTCTGGGTTCGATTCCCATCTGCTCCCAACGAGAAAGTTAAGAACACATAAATTTGAAATGATCTAAGTCGCTCGAGACGGGGTTCGATCCTCCGTCCTTTGGATTGGTAAGCAAAAATGCTAACCACTAGGCCATGACGGCTTGGTGAGCGTGGACTGGAATTAGGAATACTGTTACAGAGAGCGAGTTGTGGCGCTATAACCACGGCAAATAGTGTCCAGGGCATTCGTGGAAATACAATGTCCCATCCCAGAGGGTCCCGGAGTACCAAACCTTCTTAGCATGGTGCTCCCAACGAATACACCCAAATCTCGGAGCGTATGGTGGTGTGTCCCCACGCTTCTTCCTCCCCTGTCGATTCAGAATTGTGTTGTTGTTCGAACACTCAGTGCTCAAACTCAACCCATTTACGAGTCATCTCTGCGATACGGCTTTACGCAGTAGGCCTGGCCGCTTTAACGCTTGTGATGTTTCAATGCATTTTCGATGCAATGGCGCACTACAAATCTTGACTTTTTTTTGATAAGGTCCTATAAACAAAAGTAAACATT